>NW_015387888.1:227683-230914 GCF_001527695.2 Protobothrops mucrosquamatus | reverse complement strand
CCTGATCTCCCAACATAAGACTGACTGAAGCAGAGCGATACCACTGTCTTCTCTAGCTTCGGGTTCTTATTCATTACATAAACTAAAGACCCAAAGAGGCATTTTCTGTTAATTCAGTTTCCAATGCCTCCCTTTGCTTCTTTGAGTTGGCTCCAGCAACTCAACCAGAGTTTGGAGGCTTTGATTGGTAAGAAGAAGATCAACATGCAATAGCTTGCACAACCCTTTGGAGGTGGCAACACAATCCCCAGTGACAATAATTCAAGACCAAGAGTAATGGCAAGGGACAAAAAGGGAAACGTAAAAGAGGAAGCAAAACAATTAAAAATATTATTATTTTTGCATGGATGCAATCTAAGGAAATCAGGATATTAAGCAGTTAATTTTAAGCCATTTTACAATAAACAGCATCTGCAAAGCTAATTCTACCTCTCTGATGTAAATTATGTTTTATTGAATTGGATTCAACTTGCAACCACACCCCACAACCTAGCAGAACAAGAGCTAAAGATGGGTCTGTCCTTCCCCACAACTCATAATCCTTTTCAACCAAGAATTTGTGTGGTTATTAAAGCATATCTTTTTTTTAAAGTTAGAATTATGGGTAGCTAACATTGTACTTTGGAAACTGATATCTAATACTGTAATTTCCAGGCCTTTTATTGCAATGGTTATCAGCACTGAGGTTGTTAAGTCTGCTGTATTTGCTTTTCTTTTGTTAACTCAGCACTATAAAAGAACATTAATAGAAATATTTCTATTATGGGCCAAATAATACCCCTTAAGTTGGCTCCAAAAAAGAACTGAATTCTAATTTTTTTGCATGGGTGTATCCTAAATGGAACCAGGACTATTTCCTAATCATTGGGTACATTGTGAATAAGAATTCCGCATCACTCCTATAATGTTGTACCGGCAAAGTGTTACTCTGTGTTCCATTAAATCCCTGTTCCAAACAAGCCCAATTATCAACTGTTTACAGCTGATGGGTGGTTCCATTTAAATTCACCCATATAAAACATCTGTGCAAAGCCGAAACACATTCGGAGAGAGATACTAAACCCATGTTCCACCTATTAAAAACTTGCTTCCTGGTGAACCACGTTAAGCATTGCAATTGGTGAAGATTTTTTTTCCTGTCAGACAGGATACAATGGTGGGCAAACAGAGCCAGACAAATCCACCGCATTTGCTTTCCTGAGCATTAAAGCAGTTACAACAGCATCACTCACTAGCCTCTTACATATATTTATATATATATCATTTATTTTTATAGGAGTAGGAATAAGGTAAGGTCGGGATTGGGGTTAGGATTTGGGTTAGGGTTAAGGTTAGGGTTGGGGTTGAGGTTAGGTTTTTTTCAAATAACATTCCCAATATTTAACAAACAGCATAATGTCTGGGTTCATGTGTTTAAAGAAAAAAACAATGAGTAATAGTTAATTATCATAAACAATATGTTAATTAATCGCTCGATGGTCTTTTTCTTGCTAATATATATTCAAATTTACATATCACATTCCTTTCTCTCTAACTCGTTTTCTAGCCATTGATAAAAATTATCCCATGTTCTAAAATACACTGAGTCTTCTTTCTCTTTTATCTTTAAAGTCAATCTATCCATTTCTGCACAGTCTAAAATTTTCTTAATTAATTCTTCTTCAGTTGATAAATTTTCATTTTTCCAATATTGGGCAAATACATTTCTTGCTGCAGTTAGTATGTGTAGAATTAAATATATACAATCTTTCTCATAATTTGCTCCTATTATTCCTAACAAAAATAATTCTGGATTAAAGTGTCACCTGTCCTTACCGGAACGTGAGTTGACAAAGCACCCGAAGACGCTGTTTACTCATGAAATCACGGTTTAATCAGGAACAAGCTTCTGACATTAGCAAAGACCTTCAGCTTGAGGCTCTTTACAAATAAAGTTTACACTGGGAGCTACTGCCTCCCAGTGTTATTTAAATACACTACCAAGTTCACCCCACCCTCCACCAAGCAACACCACCACACCCCCGCCCTCCTACATCACACCCTCCTATTCCCCCAACCAGCATCTTTCAGTTAATTGCCCCATTAGTCTCTCCGTCTGGAACCTTCCTGCCGACGCCCTGTGCTTCTGCTGGCGATGCCCTGTGCTCTCCGGGCTGCCTCCCCTCAGCTGATTGTTAATTACAGCTGCTCATCGGCTTGCTGACTGCGATGCTGGTTCTCCCCCTCCGTTAATTACAGCTGCTCGTCGGCTTGCTGACTGCAATGCTGGTTCTCCCCCTCCTTGTGTGTCAAGCCCAGGAGGGCTTGACAGGCGGCCCCCCCTACCAAGTATCCTCCTGGAAGTGGGTAAAACACACAGTTAGTTCGTTGTTGTGGATGTCGGTCCACCTCCCCTCCCCCCTGGTTTCTGAGGATACTTGCGATGATATCTTTGTACCAATCGCGGGGCATTCATATCTGCCTCCCCCACCCATGATGCCTCGGATACTGGGTATCCCCTCCACTGCACTAGGTATTGTAACCGGCTTCTTCGATACCTTGAATCCAGTATCTTTCGTATTTCATAATGCCCCCACACACCGGACCAGGAGGTTGTTGCACCTGTCTGAAGGATGGTTTGATTGCTGGTTTCAATAAGCTACTATGGAAGACCGGGTACACTTTGCCGAGGCTTAATGGTAGTCGTAACCGTACGGTTACTGGATTGACAACCCTTTCAATTTTAAAGGGACCGATATATCTTGGACTCAGTTTTTTACATGCCCTCCGTAATTTTAGGTATTTGGTGGATAGGTAGACTTCATCGCCAACCCGAAAAGGCTTTTGTGGGCTCCGTTTTTTATCGGCCTGGTTTTTCCATGTCTGCTCCACTTTTCGTAATGCTTTCTTCACCTTTTCCCAGATGTCTTTATATTGAAGCATCCACTCATTGGGTTGCTGTGATCTCAGGTTTCCTTGAGGACATTCAGGAATGGGGACGAAATCCACCCCATGCACAACTCGAAAAGGCGTGAAACTGGTGCTGCTATGGACGGTGTTATTATATGCTGCTTCGGCAAATGGTAGCAGATCTGCCCAATCCGTCTGTTGGTAGTTGACGTAACACCGTAGATACCGCTCGACCATCGCATTGGCCCGCTCAGCTGCTCCATTTGTGCTGGGGTGAAATGCTGAACTTAATCCTTGGGACGAGCCAATGGAGGTGATAAACGCTCTCCAAAATCTGGCGGT
>NW_015387888.1:223888-225179 GCF_001527695.2 Protobothrops mucrosquamatus | reverse complement strand
CTGGCCTACCCCTCTGTCTGATCCCTAGCACTTCATTCTCAGCTCACTTGACCCTTGATACATCTTCGAAACGGCCCCGAAGGGCCCCTAAGAATGTCCCTATATGGGTCAACTCTCTGGCATGATCACTGTGGAGATCAGCCACCCACTCCATGGCCTCTCCACGTAGGGCTGCTGTTACTGCCCCCACCATCGCCCATTGGGAAGGGTACATGTGGCCGTATCTATCCATATGGCCTATTGTTTGGCTCAGGAATAGGGCCAGTTGATCTGCATTTCCATCAAAGGTGATATTAAGGGGTGGAGGACCCCATATCGGCCCCTGGCCCCAGGGGCCTGTACCCCATCCTGGTCCCGATGGGGGACCTATCAAAGCCCTAGTTCCTGGGACTACCGTCTCCTGGCCCCTGGCCATCTAAGCCTCACTTCCTGATCTGGATCCTCTAGAGGGAGCTGTCAGTAAAGTAGATGAAGGCCTCCCTGTATCTCCCACCCGTGGTCTATTCATACCCTGGCTTCCGGATCTTCCCTGATACACATCGCTACCCCGGTTGGACTCCAACTTTAATTTCGGACTTGCCAGTCGGAACCTTGCCGGTGCAGACTGGGTTGAAGAGGCCCCACCCTGCGACCAGGATGTTGGGTCTGGTCCCTGACCCCATCTTTGCCAGGAAGAAGAGGGGTCTTGATATCCCCCTTCCCCGAATTGTTCCTGTAGTAGGTCCATAGTAGTTTGGCTGGGGGCAGTAGTATAGCTCCAGTCCTCTTCATCCTCCTCTGTTACACGCCGCTCTCGCCATTGGTACGGGCCTCGGCCTCCCTCCTTAGGACCCAGTCCATGTCCATCTGGCATGCCAGTGATTGCAGGGCTATGCCACCACTCGCCAGTCAGGGCGTTTCCACTAGTTGTCATTAGGGTGGTTCCACCAGTTGTCATCCCCTGGGGACCCATATTGATGCCTGACTGGTCCACCTGACTGGCCTCAACTACTTTAGGGCGTACCACTGAATCATCTATGGCAGGAGGGCTCGCTTCCACTCCTTCCACTTGTATTTCCTCAGTCTCTGGTCCAACAGGAGCCACGTCCTGAATACCCTCTGCCATGGTTCAAAGCAAACAAACTAACCAGGCTTTTATCAGAAAAGAAAATAAAGTAGGGAGCGTAAACTTTCTGTCACCTGTCCTTACCGGAACGTGAGTTGACAAAGCACCCGAAGACGCTGTTTACTCATGAAATCACGGTTTAATCAGGAACAAGCTTCTGACATTAGCAAAGACCTTCAGCTTGAG
>NW_015387888.1:205918-223502 GCF_001527695.2 Protobothrops mucrosquamatus | reverse complement strand
TATTTTTAAACATTTTTGCTAATCTCACTGGTGTCCTATGCCATCTGTAAAACATTTTATATAAGTTTTCTTTATATGCCATTGCTTTAGTTAACCTAACATTTATTTCCCATAACGTTTGCCAGTCTTCTAATTCTATATTATATCCAAAGTTCTTTGCCCATATTATCATTGTTTCTTTTACTTGTTCTTCCTCCATCTTTAAGCTTAACAGATATTTATAGAGTTTCTTAATCAACTTTTCATCTGTTTTTAACAGTATCTGGTCAAATTCTATCTGTTTTTTATAAAATCCCACTGTTTTAACATCTTTTTCATATCTCATTTGGATTTGCAAATATGGCCACCATGACAGATCAATACCTTGTTCTTGTAAATCTTGTCTGTCTTTCAATTTTCCTTCATTGTCCAAGATATCTTTATAGGTCACAACTTTGTCGTAATTAATTAAATTTGGGTAAGCAAAAGCTTTCATTGTTGAAAGCCATTCAGGTATCTTGATGTAAATTTTTGCTTTTATTTTTTTCCCATTCTAAAAGAAGTGCATTTCTTATAAAGTGGTTTTGAAAGTATCTATTAATTTTATTCTTCCCACTCACTAGCCTCTTTATGGGGGCAAAATAGGTTGATGAGACCAGCAGAAATTGTACTGCCATGTTTTTTTCTTCTGTCTCAAAGAATGCAGGAAACTTCTTTAACCCAACTAACTGCCCTAATTTATCAGCTGGTTCATAAGTGGCTCATGCTCCATTACTTTAAAGCAGGGGTCCTCAACCTTGGCAATTTTAAGACTTGTTGACTTCAACTCCCAGAATTCGTCAGCCAGCAAAGCTGGCTGAGGAATTCTGGGAGTTGAAGTCCACAAATCTTAAAAGTTGTCAAGGTTGAAGACCCCTGCTTTAACCCATAGGATTCTCTGTTTTCCATCACAAATGTAGCCCATTGTCCATCCTATAAGGTAGACCAGACTTAGAAACCAATGCCATATAGGTGAGGACTACATTTATTGTAAGAGCTATATAAGTAGTCCTCATTTAGTGATGGCAATTGGTTCCAGCGAAATGGTTGCTAAGCAATACTGTAGCTAAGGAAGCCACATGACTAAGAGAAAAAGGCAGATGCTGTGAAGATCACTGGTTATTGCCATCTCATTCAGATACCTGTAAACTCTCTCTTATGGTAGCCTGTGCCTGACTAGTTTTGTTTTATTTTAGTACTAAAAAGTACTACTAGCAAGTTGATATGCTCAGTTCTGTGATCTTAATTACTTGATGAGAACGCTCTGGCTAGCTCCCAGCCTCTGCCTAAAACTGACCAAACCTTAATCTGACCATTGCGTTGCTGATGGCTATCCCTTGCGTCCTTCAAGGCCATTCCCTATTCCCCACTCCACCCATCAAAGACTTATCTATATCCTCACAACATCCAATAAACAGAGATAAATCGTGGACTTCAACTCCCAGAATTCCTGAGCCAGAAAGGCTCAGCTTGGAAACCGCTCCTTTTCCCCTCAGCATGGCTGGCTCAGGAATTCTGGGAGTTGAAGTCCACGAGTCATCAAAGAGCCAAGGTTGCCTACCCCTGATCTAGGCAGACTTATATCTATCAATGGAGGGACAGAAGGACATTAACTTGTTAAAGTCCTTGATTTCAATTAACGATTTGTTTCACACTGTGTGACATTGAAAGAAAGCCAGTCTCCCAAACTCATTTGTTTTCAGAGTGGTATAAGCAATACATCTTGCAAATGTTACTGTGAATCAGAAAAGAAAATTCTACACCAGCTTGATTGTTCTCCCTTTACTTTGTCAGCTTTTCCAGTATAGGACTGACTCTTCTGTCTCCAAACTTACTATGTAAAATGTTAATTCCCATTTTGTTTTCTTAAAAAAAAAATGCAATTTATTCACTTACTGGATCTTCCCACAGGCAGGTGCTCACTCTGAGTGGCCTCTTTGCTTCTCATTTTAAAGACTGATTTACCTGCTATTATAAGTAGCTGTAGAAACAGTCTGACCCTCCCATCAGATAGTATTGGTGGATCTTTTTATGACACATTTGTAGGCCAGTCAAACATTCCACATTAGGGCAGTCTAGCATTCTCCAAGATTGCAAACCAGCATTGCAAGCCTTACAGATGAGGAGGGGAAGTCAAAAACTCAAATCCTTCCACTCAAGAAACCTGCTCCAACCTTCTCACAGAGCAGTCGCTGTGTGGCAAAAATGGGAAAGGCAATACTGCGTACATTGTCTGGAGTTAAACAGAAAGTAGCAATAGTATTTAGCAATAGCATTTACGCTTGTTTACCACTCTGTTGTGCTTTATAGCACACTCTTGGCGGGTTTAAAATCTGGATCCTCATTTTACTGACCTTGGAAATATGGAAGGCAGAGTAAACCTTGAGCCCCATCAGAATCGAACTCCAGACTCTGGGCAGAGTTTGCCTGCAATAGTGCACCAGGTAGGATATGAATCCAATAAACAGCAATTTAATAGGTTTTTGCCTAATTGTCTCCTGTTAGTTTTCTATTGGAAACATCTTGTGACTTGTCCTTGAGCCAGTTCCAAAAACCATTAGTGTATGCACATTGGTGCATGTACAAAATGGGTAAAGCTTGCACAGTAATATTCCAAGTTTCATCCTTCTGATTTTGACCCCCCCCCTTACACTTTGGATACTGTGGTAATCACCACAGATCTGGGTTGAGTAGGAATAAAAAAAACAAGATTCCTGAGGTAAAGATCTCATAATTAATCAGTTCACTTTAACCCACTTAGCAATATGCAACTATGAAAGCATCTGCAAAGCTATATCTACCTCTCTGATGCAAATTATGTTGTGTTGCTTTATATTCAACCTGCAGCCCCATCCTGTAACCTAGCAGAGCAGAAACTAAAGATGGATCAGTCCTTCTCCCATTCGATCAAGAATTTGCTTGGTTGTTAAATGTTATTAAATATTTTTTTCTCTGAAGCTAAAATTATGGATAACTAACATTGTACTTTAATTAGCTCAGCATTATAAGGTAATATAAATAGAAGGATTTTTATTAAAGAGCAAATAATACCTCTTAAGTTTCCCCAGAAGAACTGAGTTCTGAAGTTCCAGTTCTAACCCGTAACCAAAACTAGGTTAAATACTCAATATGAGAAAGTAGAAAATTACATTTGCTTTTCCTTATAGATCAGACATGTCAAACACAAGGCCCGGGGGATGGATGCAGCCCGCGACGTGGTTTCATATGGCCCGCAAAGCCATCCTGGAAACAGTGAGGGAACAACCTTCGCTGCCTTGGTCCCAGCCCAGGCCGCCTGGGAGCCAAAGTACAATTTTGTGCTGGCCATCTATGCTGAAACGCATTCAATCTTAGCTCCACAAGGCCACCTGGAAACAGCAAGGGACTGGCCCTCCCCAGTGCATGCTGGGGAGGTGTCACCCTTTGTGAGGAATGAAGAAATGCACCATCGCCTGGAAATGGCCAGCAAATGGCCCTCGCCTACTTCACATATCCGGCTTGGGGTTTCAGCAGGCTCTTCCAGTGGACCATGCCTTGGTGCTTGCCCTGGTCCCACCCCCTTCTGTCAGAGACCCTCAGATCTGTCCCACTCCTGCCCAGGCCCCCACAGGCACCCTTGACATGAACGATGTAGAGCTGGCCATGCCCACCCAGTAGGCCACACCCACTCCAGGCACACCCACCCAGTAGGCCGTGCCCACGCTGGGCACACCTACCCAGCCCCCCAAGGACAACCGCAATGCTGATGCGGCCCTCAATGAAATTGAGTTTGACACCCCTGTTGTAGATGTTTGCAGTTGGCCCACTAAAACTCTTGGGAGGATAGCCCCACCAAAGAATGTTCTTCAATATTCTGTAAAGGTCAGTTAAGGAGGAAGAGGCAGATTTACCATTGGTTGGATTTCATCTCAACAAGGGAGATTCTATGCTTGAAAGAAACATGTATACTACACCGAATGAAATATTTGGAATTGTATTATCTTTTTTAAAAAATTAAGGACATGCTTTGAGAACTCCCAAAATTATATCATAGGCTGCCTTTTGTTCAGCAACTGTCAGCATTGCTGATTATTGTAACAGAGTCTGAAAATGTAAGAATGGTTCTTGCTACAAAGCAAGAATTTCCAAACTATTAAGTTATATATACATTATTAAGTCCTTGGGTTGACAATAACTGAGAGACAGACATTCTGTTAACAGGAACCTTCTTTTATTGCTTCCAAACTTCTACAACGCTCTGCGAGCACACAGAGCTCTCACTCGCTTGCCTTCTAAGCAGCAGAACGCAGTTCGGGTAAAGTTGTTACTTCTTCCCGCACGAGCGGTTCCTTGCGCATGCGCGCAGGCTGGCGCCGGTTGGTCTGGTCCCGGGCAGCTTCCAGCAACCCATTGCCATGGCAACGACCGAGCTGCTGCCGCAGGCCCAGGACACAACACCCCTTCACCCCCGGATAAAACTTACCCACAACATACACATACAATACTCATATACATATGTGAATTTCCCCTACATATACTGAACACCTTAACGGTACCCAACTCTTGTTAATACATAATATAACACTCTGCCCACACATTACTAGCAGGTTGACAACAACCGTACAAACTCCTCCAAATATTGTGGAGGCCGTTTGCTACGTTGCGACCTCCTCGGACCCGGGGAGCATCCTCGGTTCCCTTGCGTACACGGTGTAGTGGGGCAGACGCCTCTTTGATACCCTGGTGATCCTAGTGACCTGTCGTCAGGTGCCTGGCCTGCTTGCTTGCCCACTGGGCTACACAGACCTGGACCTTGCTCCTTGCCACCTCGTGGCGATCTGTCTACAGCCATACTATCCTGACCCTCAGAACACCATTCCCCATCACTCGGGACTGTGGAATTCTCCAGGTCCACAATGGACCAGTCTTGGCTGCACTGTTGTGCACTTCCAAGCCCTCTGACCAGGTTGTCATTGGCTTTTGTAGGGTACCCACAACCAACCACTCTTGGGCCTGTGCTGTATGAAGCAGAGTCATGATTCGCCTCTCCGGCTACATCCCTCTGTGTAGACGTTCTGGCTGGAGCATCTAATGATTGCTGTACTGGTTCATGTTCCCATGAACTCCCATTTGGTACACTTGCGGAACCCTGGGACAAACCTCCCTTTGTTCCCTCCAGGTCCCCCTCCCCCCCAGAGAAGACACAGGGACAGGAAAAGGAGAGTCCAGTCTATTCCTCAGCTGATCAATATGTCGCCGCAGGATGCGGCCGTCCTGCACCGAAACCTCATAAGACAAGGGCCCGGTAACCTTGCAGACGATCGCAGGAATCCACGGGTGACCAGGACCGTAATTCCGGGTCCAAACCGGAGAGCTCACAGTTAAACACCGTGGTGTCCGTGGTTGGAAACCCAAGGGTGCCAACCGATCAGGATGCAACCTGTCCAGTTTAGTGGTCAGTCTGCGACCCCAGCGGAGTTCTGCTGGGCTTTTCCCAGTAGCAACTGAAGGTGTGGTGCGGTGTGCCAAAAGAAAATCAGCCAACCTGTGGTGCCAACCCACGTAGGTCAACTTCTTCAAGGCAACTTTAGTGATGCGCACCATTCGTTCAGCCATGCCGTTGGTGGACGGGTGGAAAGGCGCTGATGTCACATGCCGAATCAAGTTAGCTTGAAGGAAAGCCTGGAATTCCGCCGACTTGAACTGCGGCCCGTTATTGGAAACCAAGACATCTGGCAACCCGTGAGCAGCAAAAATTCCTCGCAATACCTGGATGGTCCTGGCAGTAGTAGTAGACAAGACAGGCACAACTTCTAGCCACTTGGAATGGCTATCCACAAGCACCAAGAAGAATTGCCCCTGAAACGGCCCAGCATAGTCTACGTGTACGTGGGACCATGGCATAAGGGTTGCCTCCCACTTGTGTACTGGGGCCTGCGGCATCTCCGGCCGCGAACATTGGCAAGGGTGACACCCATGCACATGGGCCTCAATGTCCCTGTCTAGCCCAGGCCACCACAAGTGGCTGCGCGCTAGCGCCTTCATCCGGACTATGCCAGGATGGCCCTCGTGGGGCAGCAGGAATCACCACCCTGCTGCCCCACAGCAAGCAACTCTTAAAGGTGGATAACTCATGCCTTTTTAGCCAGAAACACTGGAACTCAGGACCAGGGCTTCTGTCAGGCCAACCCGATAAGACCCAGGAGAGCACACGATGCAGTGTGGCATCAGTGGCGGTTTCAGCCGCCACATCCCTCACGTTAAGTGGAGATTCCGGCAGCTCCTGAATAGATAAAAGGTTAATGGCAGGAGCGGGGTCTGCCTCAATAGTTGGCAGAGGAAGCCTACTGAGACCATCTGCGTGGCCCATTTCCTTGCCAGGTTTGTGAAATAAAGAAAAATCATAGGCTGACAAAAAAATAGACCACCTTAACATTCTAGGGGATATGATATGGGGCGTTTGTTTACTTGTAGTAAACAATCCTAATAGCGGTTTATGGTCCATGTAGACCGTAAAATGCCTGCCATAGAGGAAATCATGGAATTTTTTAACTCCTGCTACTATTGCCAATGCCTCTCTGTCTATTTGAGCGTAATTTCGCTCAGCAGAAGACAGAGTTCTAGAATAGTAAGCAACAGGAACCTGAGTTCCATCTGCTCTTAAATGGCTGAGAACAGCACCCACCCCATAAGGAGACGCATCACAGGCGATGCATACAGGCAGATTCTCGTTAAAATGAGCAAGTACATCATGAGATGTAAGCAAGGCCTTGACCTCATTGAAACTCTGCTCGTGGACTGTGGTCCACTGCCAGGCTGCTTGCTTGTCGAGCAGCCTATGTAAGGACTCAGCCACAGCAGCCTTGTGAGGTAGGAAAGCATTATAAAAATTAAGAAGGCCTAGAAAAGCCTGCAGTTCACCCTTTGACTTAGGCCAAGGAGCCTGCTGAATGGCCTTCAACTTAGACTCCACAGGATGAATGCCCTGGGCATCTATTCTGAAGCCCAAAAAATCTGTAGAAGTAACCCCTATTTTACACTTGTTCTTTTTAAGCTTTAAACCTGCTCTTCTGAACCGCAGCAGCACAGCCCTCAATCTTTCTGCTAAATTTTCTATGGATTCTCCCGCAATGAGAACATCATCAAAATAAGGGCAAACCCCTGGAATGCCCCTCAGTGTGCTCTCCATAACGCTTTGGAATATGCCTGGTGCAACATTCACTCCAAATTGTAATCTGTTTACCCTGAATGCACCCCTGTGCGTTACAATAGTCTGTGCCTCAGCAGCTGCTTTATCAACAGTAACTGTTGATATGCCTGAGCCAAGTCAAGCTTTGCAGAAATCTTTCCTCCCTTAAGTGAAGCCAGAATGTGGCTAACCACTGGGACGGGGTATGCGTGCTGTTGTAATGCCTTATTTAAAGTGCACTTATAATCAGTACATATGCATATGTCCCCATTAGCCTTCAGAGGCGTAACTATGGGGGTCTCCCTTGGACTGGAATCCACAGGCTCTAAAACGCCCTGTTGGATCAACTTATCCAACTCAGCATCAATTTTTCCTTTTAGGGCAAATGGCACCCTTCTAGCCTTTACCCTAATAGGTGTGACATTAGGGTCAAGCCTCAATGAAACTGGAGGCCCCTTGTATGATCCTAGCTCTGAACTAAACACATCTGCAAATTCCTCGCAGACTCCTGCTAGGTTTACTGTTTGCAAACTGTGCAACCCTGTAACCTGAATTCCCAAAGCCTCAAACCAATCGAGTCCTATAAGACTCGTTCTGTCACCCCACACAACCAGTACATCTAGAAGACTTTCAAAACTCTTGTGTTGTACCTTCAGGGTGGCCTCCCCCCTTACACACACTTTAGAGTTTTGGAAGTCTGTCAAGATTATATTGGAGGGCCTCAATTTCACCTGAACCCCACTGCTATTGCAGATCTTCCTGAATGTGGATAGGGAGATGATTGAAAGAGCAGATCCAGTATCCAGCTCCATGACTAAGGGAACTCCTTGCAGTCTCACCTTAAGAGACAACTTCTTTTTAAGTGGCTTGTGCGTACCTGTTCTGCAAACGCTTCTGCGTGACTCGCAAAACCCCACCCTGTTTTGGCTAGGGACCTTATTACCTTTCAGGTGCAATTCTTCTCGATGTTGTACCTTTTTTGTCCAAGGCAAACAGCTGCTATGTGGCCTTTTTTTCCGCACGCTCTGCAGACGGCTGAACGAAACTTGCAGTCGGCCCTCTTGTGGCGACCTCCACACCCGAAGCATTTGGGCCCTGTTGAAACTTTGTCTTTGTTTCCTTTTTGTTTCCCTTCTGTAGATGGGAAAAGATGATCCACCTCTTCAGGATCTTCCTCAACGTCTTCGTGCGCTTCTTCTAGGTGCACAGAAGCTTCTTCTGCACCGTTCTTGTTAGGCCGCATGTGCCTGACGGCCCCGCCTGCCGCCTCCTCAGCTGTGACCTCTCTCACAGCATCTTGGAATGATAAATCTTTCTTTGCAAAAAGTTTTTGTTGTAGGCCTCTGTCTCTTAGCCCACACACAAAACGGTCCCGGAGTCTCTCTTCTAAACCCTTAAACTCACAGTGTTTGGCTGCTCTCCTCAGGGCTGCAAGGAATTCTTTGGCTGATTCCCCTGCCTTCTGGTCTCTCTGTCCAAAATTATGTCTCCACGCCATTATAGACATCTCCGGTTGGAAATGCTCCCTCAGTAAATTCTTCAAGTCTGTGTAATTTACAGACTCTAAGGGAGCCGGTGCTGCCAAGTTCTCTGCAATCTCGAATACATCTTGGCCACATACACACAACAGGGTTGCAGCCTTAAGGCCATTGTTAGTAACAACTTTTAAAGCGCTCCATGGCAATGGACCTAGGTATTTGCAAGACCGCCTCCTACCAAAACACCTCCCTTCGACCAGTCCGCTCCCACAGAGAGGGCCTCCTTAGAGTGCCGTCGGCCAGACAATGCCGGCTGGCGACCCCCAGGGGGAGAGCCTTCTCTGTGGCAGCTCCTGCCCTCTGGAATGACCTACCCCCCGACCTACGTACAGTTGCGGACCTGCGCCTTTTTCGCCGAGCCCTGAAGACCCATCTATTCCGTGCGGCCGGCCTGGCATAGTTTGATTATGTTTTAGTGGGGGTTTTTGTATGGGGTGTTTTTAGAACAGGCTTGTTATTTAATTTGATTTTAGAACAGAAACTATTTATTTATTATTGTGGTTTTTAGTATTGCCTGTTCACCGCCCTGAGTCCCGTAAGGGAGATAGGGCAGTATATAAATTTAATTAATAAATAAATAAATAAATAAATAAATAAATAAATAAATAAATAAATAAATAAATAAATAAATCTTCTCTAATTTGATTGACTCTAAAATACGTTTCTATTCTGGCCACGTAAGACTCCCATCTTTCTGGCCGGCTTGCATCAAATTCTTTTATTCTCCCAATTTTAGCCATCTTGTAAGCTATTTAGGAAGGGGTCTTTTAGCCAGCTTACCTCCAGCGACGCTGTACTGGCAGGCCTGAGGCTGTTAGACGCCGTCTTTCTTGCTCCAAGGACTCCTCAGGTAAGACTTACAGCTTCCCTTTCCAGCTTGCAAGTAGAATCCCACCTTCGTCGCCAGTATTAAGTCCTTGGGTTGACAATAACTGAGAGACAGACATTCTGTTAACAGGAACCTTCTTTTATTGCTTCCAAACTTCTACAACGCTCTGCGAGCACACAGAGCTCTCACTCGCTTGCCTTCTAAGCAGCAGGACGCAGTTCGGGTAAAGTTGTTACTTCTTCCCGCGTGAGCGGTTCCTTGCGCATGTGCGCAGGCTGGCACCGGTTGGTCTGGTCCCGGGCAGCTTCCAGCAACCCGTTGCCATGGCAACGACCGAGTTGCTGCCGCAGGCCCAGGACACAACATACATAGCTTGTGATGTTCTCTAAACAGCCTTAGATATTGATGCAAATTATTGATAGAGTTGGAATTGCAGAGTCCTGCAGTTCCATCAGATTTATGGTTGACATTGGGATTGGAATTTGAGCTCTTTAATTCGGGGCATACTGTTTTTCTTACAGTATAATTTTATTGAGGTTTTAATAAACATAGTAAAAAGTAACATGGACTAAACTAGAAAAAAATATATATTCCAGAGAGAGTGAGCAAAATGTACTTAAAATACATGGTAAGTAGTTTGACGGACACCCTGACACTATGGAAGACTAGTGAGGAGTTGGAGGTGTTGTCCCCTTCTGTCTTTTTTTGTATATGTATAGTGCATATACATATAAATATTTCTGTGCAGGAATATTTAGCTACAGTAGGTTATTTAGCTGGCTGAAGCCATTTGTGTATTCATCTGTATATACTCTTAAGTGAATTTAGCTGTTTTGCAGATAGTGTCACTTTTATTGTTAATTACTCTTGCTTGCCTTTTATCTGTATTCTTATTTCTAGTCATTGGGATCATCATCTCCTTAATCTAATGTAGTGTTTCTCAATCTTGATAATTTTAAGACATGTAGACTTCAATTCCCAGAATTTCAAGGTATTAGTTATTACTTATAAAGCACTTCAGATTGCAGGCCCTAATTATTTAAAGGACTGTCTCCAGTGGTGGAATTCAGAACCGGTAGCTAATTTTTTGTTGCCCAGGCCCAGAATGGACTTCCGGAAACGGCATCCACACAGAGAACCAGTTGTTCACATATTTGAATCCCACCACTGATTGTCTCCCATGCTTTCTCCTCTGATCAGAGCAATCTGGCAGTTGGCATGATCCAGATCCCATCCAGTAAGCAATACCACCTGATAGGACTTAAGAATTACACCTTATCTGTGGTAGAATCTGCTCTCCCAGAGAGATGTCTGGCCCTACATGGATATGTATAAAAGAGCCCTGAAACCTGGCTCTTTCCCCAGGCCTTAATTTGGATTAGTGGTGGGTCCAGTGTGTTAATTTATTCTTTAATTGTTTTTCTTACAGCTGTTTGAGTTTTAGCTGTATTTTATCATTTCTTTTTAATGCAGGTCACCCAGTGTCATTGTAAAGTTGAATAGCCTAATATTTTAATAAGAACAATATGAAAATACAAACAATACCACAGACAACATTCGAGTGAACTATAGGAAATTCTGCTGCTGAACTCATCCTAACAATACACATTGAGGTGCAGGAGTCAGGAACTAATGCTGACTTTTTCCCTATCCTCATCCTTCTTCCTCTGCCAGAATCCAAAGCTTTCACTACTTCTTTTAAAGGACAACACAGTCAAGGTGGGGGATGTTCTTAATCTTTTTCTCACACTATTTTCCCAGGGCTGAATAATCATTTTATCTCCCCCACATCCTCCTCATTGCTAGAACTCAATTCCTTTACACTTTATCTCTATCTCTTTCTATCTCTTATCTTCTCTTATGTGACTGCTATCTCTGGCTGGCATGCTCCAGGTCCCTTCTATTAGGCCAGAGGTCGGCAACTGCGGCTGAGTCTTCTCCTGTGGCTCCCAGCCTCTTCTGCCATTTGCAGAGAGAGACAGAGACAGAGAGAGGCACTTGCGTCTCTCTCTCTCTCTCTCTCTCTCTCTCTCTCTCTCTCTCTCTCTCTCTCTCTCTCTCTCTCTCTCTCTCTCTTTCTGTGTGTGTGTGTGTAAAAAAGAGAGTGGCCTCACCCTGTTCAATGAGCTGAAAAGCTTATTGGGCAGGGCTCCTCCCTTTGCTGCATCTCTGCAGGATGCAGGAAGCAGGAAGCAGGAAGGGCAGGAAAGAACTAGCTAGCCCAGCTATGCTGACTCAGGAATTCTGGGAGTTGAAGTCCATGAGTTATAAAAGAGCTGAGGTTGCCTACCCCTGAGCTAGCCCAATAAGAATGTGTGTCAGCTTGTTGGAGAACAGTTTGAAGCCAGCTTGCCAGATGAGCAGAAGATCAGAGAGAGGGGGGGGGAGAGACAAAGAGAGAGAGAGAGGGAGAGAAAGAGAGAGAGAGCAAAGAGAAAAAGAGAAAGAGAGAGAGAAAGAGAGAGAGGGAGAGGAGAGGGGGGAGAGAGAAAGAGAAAGGGAGAGAAAGAGGAAAAAGAGAGGGGGGGAAAGAGGGGGAGAGGATAGATAGAGGGGGAGAGGATAGAGAGAAAGAGAGAGGAAAGAGAGAAAGAGAGAGGGAGAGGAAAGAGAGGAAAGAGAAAGAGAAAGAGAAAGAGAAAGAGAAAGAGGGGGGAGAGGGGGAGAGAGAGAAAGAGAAAGAGAGAGAGAGAGAAAGAGAGGGGGGGAGAGGAAAGAGAGAGAGGGAGAGAAAAGAGAGGGAGAGGAAAGAGAGAGAGGGAGAAGAAAGAGAGAGGGAGAAGAAAGAGAGAGAGGAAAGAGAAAGAGAAAGAGGGGGAGAGAGGGAGAGAGAGAAAGAGAGGGGGAGAGGAAAGAGAAAGAGAGAGAGAGGGAGAGGAAAGAGAGAGAGGAAAAGAGAGAGGAAAGAAAGGGAGAGGAAAGAGAGAGAAAGAGAGGGAGAGAGAGAGAGAAAGAGAGAGAGGGAGGGAGAGAGAGAAAGAGAGAAAGGGGGAAGTGCAAATGCCTCTCTCTTTCTCTCTCTCTCACACACACACACACTGAGTGGGGGAAGAGGACTGGCAGACCAAGGGCAGAAAGAGACAGAGAGAGGGGGGGAAGGAGGGAGAGAGAGACAGAGACAGAGACCCTTTATATACATACCTTGTGGGATCTAGAAGCTATGCCTGGAGATAACCTTGAAGGAGGAATGCAAGTACATTGAAATAAATGTCAACTTAGATTGGAAAAGAAGACGGGTGGGAAAGAAATTCAAGAGGCTTTCAAGATTCTGTTAATATACAGCTGTACAGTTCCAGCTGTGGTATCTGGTTCCTAATCTCACAAGGCTGACACTTCTCCAGTGTGGCATCTTCCCTGTAGAGCTGCATCTTCCCAGAGATCCAGATGGTTCTGGCCCTGCTGGTTTTTTGTAAGGCACTGAAGATTCAGATGTTCCTTTGGGCATTTGGACCAGAAGGTTAAGCAAGCCCTGCTGCTTAATCTGTTTAGATCATGTTAGTATTGATTGGAAGTGGAACAAATTTAATCAAGTGGACCATGGGCATATGTTAATTTATTATTTTGAAAACTGTATATTGTCTTGTTACTTTTGGTTTTAACCCTTTGTTTGTCACCTAGAACCATTACTGTGAAATGGGTGCCTATATAAATTGTATGAATAAATATTTTTAAAACTCTCTCTATAGGTGGATCAGAGCTAATGTGGTATAATGGTTAAGATGCTGGACCAGGAGAACGGAAGCCCAGAATCTAGTCTTCCCTCAGATATGTAAACTTGCTGGTGACATAGGCTAGTCAAAATCTAAAATCATAGAGATTCCCCTTTTTCATTTGCCACAAATTGCTAGTTGTTCTTTTGGGCCTTTGTCTAAGATAGTGGTTGAAATCTTTCAGTATGGTTTTTTGGGGGGTCCTGCCTTCTGCTTAATTGTCTTGGGTTTTTTTTTTCTTGATACTTTTTTTAAAAAAAAACAACAAACCCTGTAAGCTGCCCAGGGTCACTTTGAAACCAGGCAGTGTTGAAATTGCCATGATAAAGGGACCAAGGACAGCCAAACAAAAGTACTAAATAACGTTAGAGGGCATAAGAAATGATGGCGTTAGACAGTAATGGTCAGATAAGGGGACCTGAACCTGGGCCAAGAAAGTATCTTGAGAAAGTATCTCAGACAAAGTCCTCCCTAGTTCACATGAAGGTAAAGTGCGGAAAGGGGAAGCACACTCAGACTTAAAATGGTACCTTGGTACTCAACACATTTTGATGTGAAAATGTTGTCCCAGTACTCATCGTTTGTTTGGTACTCAATGCACAAGCTAGAACTTGTCAGTGTCGGCTGCCTTGTGACTACATTGTTCCTTATGGGGAAAATCTGTTTTGTACTCATAGTTTTTGGTACTTATTGCGCCTCCCGAAACCAATTAGCGATGAGTACTGAGGTATCACTGTGTAAGATTCTTTTACTATAATCGTTACCATAAAATAGTCCTGACCTATATAGTGTTGGGTTTTTAGTCTATCTTTTTGGCGTTGACAATGACTCCCAAATAAAGGGAGTTATACTGAAAAGCAATGAAACCAAGCATCTATATAAGAATGAGCAGCTGATCATGCAAAGCCAAAGCAGGCAAATACAAGCACTACAAGCACAGTACTTCTACAGGAAAGGTTATGGGGGAAAAACCTGGCTATTAAAAGGCACATTAATGAAGGAAACACATTCATTTCTTACTGTGTTTATATGATTGTTGTTGTTTAGCAAGAATGCTTTATAGTGATTTATGTGTTGCAGACCCATGAGTCTGTGGTATGCAAATTTGGAAGATGATGATGATGACAAAGATGGGGATGATGATGAGTATTTTGAAGCTTCGTGTATGTTGAGGAACCAAACTTTGCATATCATGTTATAAGAAACAGAGCACCATTTGAAACCAGACTTTGGTTTCTTCCCAATCTGTGACTTGATCTATAGCCATTAAAACTAGCTACTTTTTTAGAAAAATAATTATTATAAAGACCTGCTCCTACCACATCCTCTTACCTGTAACTGAAAGGAATGTCAAAGACCTTAGTAAGATATTTTAATGTTCAAATAATTAGCATGTGATACCAGAATATTTATTTTACTTGTGCAGCTTGTTTTCCAGCCTAGGAAGGTGAGCTGCATCTCTGGGAATACATGTCCTTCTCTTCCTCTTAATTGGGCAGCCCAAATGTTCCTGGGTAGTCTACATGGGAATGGAAAATTCTAATGACCCCCAGATTGTGCCAACTGCTTTCTGACCCACATCTCAGTGCTATCTTGGCTTCCATACAAATGGCTATACAGGGGTGTCAAACTCAATTTCATTGAGGGCCGCATCAGCAATGTGGTTGCCCTCGGGGGGCCAGGTGGGTGTGGCTGGGATAGGTGTGGCCTACTGGGTGGGCATGGCTTGGGTGGGCATGGCCTATTCAGTGGGCGTGGCCAGCTCAAGGTCACTTGCATCAGGGCACCTGTGTGGGCCTGGGCAGGACTGGGGCGGATCCAAGGGTCTCTGGCAGAAGGGGAGTGGGACCGGGACGAATGCCAGGGCATGGTCCACTGGAGGAACCTCACTGTCCCTTTTAGGCCATGCAGGGGGCCCCCTGGGCGGTGGCACGGATTGCCCAGAGCCCTGGGCAGCGAAGGTCAAGCACCCAGCCTGGGCCTTGAGCTCCCACATCATCAGGACCTCAAAGCCTTGCCTAGCCCAGCCGTACTTTCTCGAGGGGGAGCCCAGCTGCACTTACCTCCTCCTTGAGACTGCTGCTGCTGTGCTCGCTTTCCTTGGCCAGGTTACTCATGGTGGGTGGAGGAGGGCAAAGCGTGTGGGTGAGGGAGGCTCACTCCCTCTCCATACAAGGAGACCTGGTTTTGTAACCAAATCATCCTCAGCAATAGGATGGGAGATAACCAGGTGATGGCAAAAGGGCAACAGGGCTGCTGATGGCCAAGTGCTAAGGCAGGACTTCCCTCAGACCCTCCCTCCTCTCATTCCAATCTCCCTTCTTCCCTTCTTTCCTTCCTCCCTCTCCCTCCCTCCCTCCCTCCCTCCCTCCTTTTCATTCCCATCTTCTTTCCTTCCCTTTCTTTCTCCCTGTTTCCCTCCCCTCCTTCCTTCCCTCTCTCCCTCTCTCTGTGCCCAGGAAGGGATGAGGGGAGGGGGAGAGGTTGGCAATGCTTCTCTCAAAGAATAAGAGAGTTGGAAGAGACCTTTGAGGTCTTTAGTCCAACCCCCTGCTCAAGCAGGGGACCTATACCATTCCAGATAATGGAATATCCAATATCTTCTTAAAAGCCTCCAGTGATGGAGCATCCACAACTTCTGAAGGCAAGCCTTTTCACTGGTTATTTGTTTTCACAAGTCCTTAGTTCTAGGCTGGTTTTCTTCTTGATTAGTTTCCATCTATTATTGCCTTCTGATGCTTTGGAAAATAGATTGACCCCTTCTTCTCTGTGGCAGCCCATCAAATATTGGAACACTGCTATCATGTCACCACCCCTAGTCCTTTTCACTAAGCTAGACATACCCAATTCCCACAAACATTTGTCATATGTTTTAGCCTCCAGCCCCCTAATCATCTTTGTTTACCATCCATTTAGACCAGATGGTCCGGGACCAAACCAAATATCTTGTCACCAGTGTTCGTCTCGGAAGAGTCTCTGTCGTGGGGTTAATATCTTGAAAGAGGGTTCCTTTTATACTTGTCACGTAGGGAGTGGGTAAATCTCCGTTGAGGTTTGTGTGACAAGTCGGTCCGTATACAGCTTGTTGTGTAAAATACCAGTTTGTCGTGATTCATTTAATGATGATATATTTTTCTTTCTTAAAATACACACTTTTAATATTGTTTTTAAGCAGTGCTGGTGATGCTTTGCAACAACTGTCTTTGACAGTTTTCCTCTAAACCACCCTGGATTTCTCTGAAATATTTAATTTTGAATTAGACATTGATTTAATAAATTAGGCAGAAGAAACAAATGTTTAAATACATCTAAATCCCACAGACCTACCGCCTCCTAGGCACATTCTGCAGAGAAAATAAGGCATTGCATTTTTAGCCAGCATAGCCATAGGATGATGGGAACTGTGGTCCATGACACCCAAAAGAGATTAGTTTGGATAAGTCTGGATTAAATTATAAAAGAGCAGATGAGGGGAAGTAGAAGCAAGAAACACTTTCCACGTCTCCAACAAAATAATGGGGGGGGGGCAGTTGACTTGGGCTTTTAATTTCAACTCACACCAATACCTCTTAACTTTCCATTCAATCCAAGAGTTCTATTATTGGCTGGATTTTAGGGAGGGGAGGCAGCAAGAATAGACCACAAAGCCAATCAGCAAGTTTACTCTCTCACCTGCCTGCACACCACCTTCCCGATGCAGCACATGGCTCCAAACCATCTCCCTAGAAGTCCTTTGCAGATAATTCCATATATTTCTTTCGGGCCTCTCACTTTTCTGAGAATCACAACGTGACTAACCCAACCCCCAAATGGCCTCAGCTTCTCGCTGGCCTTCTGCAAACTGTCTGGCATCTAGTCTTGTCATCTTGCTTCTTTTTGATGCTGGTGGCCGTGGCTTTCCCACGCAGGGGTGGGGAAAGAGAAGCACTCACAGGCTATGATGCCAGGCAGTGGGCCATGGAGGTGCTGGGGGCAGGGGCGGCACTGATCTAAACTTCGTGTCGGCCATCCAGAATGTGGTCAGTTTTAGATCCTCAGGGCCACCCTGGAGGGGGATCGAAAGAAGAGGCCCAGCCCACCTGCCGCCTGGCTTGTGGGATGAAAGGCAGGGAGATGGGAGAGCATGGAGGCACAAGCCGAGCGTTGCCCTCTCCATCACATGGTAGGGCTGGAGATGGGAATGCAGCATTCATGCCAGATAAAGAGCCACAACCTGGAACTGCCAGCAGCTGGCAACATGTGAGGCTCTGTGGCAGCTGGAGAGAAAGGGCGAGGAGAAAGCAGGAAAGGTCTCTCTCTCTCTCTCTCTCTCTCTCTCTCT
>NW_015387888.1:192009-203707 GCF_001527695.2 Protobothrops mucrosquamatus | reverse complement strand
GAAAAGGAAAAGGAAAAGATGCATTACCATTTCCTTCAAGGTGGATTGCAGCACTCTTTTATAAATATGTCAAAGTTAATTGCCCAAAAGAAATGAATTCTAGGTAAACATCTGCACTTTCGGAACTTTTAGGTACTCAAGAGTTAGGAAAGCTTAAGCATAAAATTTGTTCAGCCAGAAGGAAGTGCAAATGCTCCAGGAGTTACATATACAACAGATGCTTGATACAAAAATGTGAAGAGGTATTGCTCTTTTTTTTTGTATTTTGCTTGATACAAAAAAAGCAAGATGTGCTCATCACAAAACTGGGTTTGTGAAGCTCATTTTCAAGGTCCACAAATGCCAACCTATTCTTCAGAGGACAATCAAATGTCTCAAGGGAAGCAGCAACAAAACTCTGAAGGTTAAGTCCCTTTGCCAGAGGTCCCCAACCTTTTGGGCACCAGGGACCGGTACCATGGACAAAGGTTTTTCCGTGGACCAGAGGGGGTGTGGTTTTGAATACTGCCTGCATCCTGAGGATGGAGCTTTGCTTGTTTATGCAGCACACTTGGTGGCCTGCTGCCGATCAGTGCCGGTCCACGGAGCGGGGGTTGGGGATCCCTGTCCTATACCTCCCCAGAAAGTTTCTATTCACTGCCTAGTGTAGAGATTCTCTGTGGTGCTTATGATTCACGAGCATTGATACCATCGTTATTTTTATGGTCCATTAAGACAGCCCTGATTCCTGGAGACTGCTAGAACAAGTCCCTGCAGTTTTCTTGGCAACACTTTCAAAAGTGGCTTGCCAGTACCTTCTTTCTAGAGCTGAGAATGATTGTCTCAAAGCCACCCAGCAGGCTTCATGTCTAAGGCAAAGACTATAACTTGTGGTTCCCACTTTTAACACAGCACTGAACTGTCACTGTATCTGCATAAAAACGAGTGGAATTCTCTTTTCAAAATTGTTCACACACTCAACCCATGTTACAGCTTTCAGCAGATCTTTCCTAATCTTACATTGTCTCATAGAAAGACTTTTGTTCCTTCACCTCAAATATCAGGAAATAAAGAGACACAAATAGCATCAAACTTTGGTAGCTATATTGAAAAATGAGCCATTGTGTCATTAATCCTAACCACTCATAGGATGGAGACAGATCCAAATCACTCACTAATTTCATAAAAGAGATTACAAGCTTGTTTATGATACCTGAAGTATAATGTCATACACGCCCCAAGGATCCTCCCTACAGCTTTCCTGTAAGAAAGGAAAACAGCAACTTGCCAATTGACTGAAGAAGATGACAACCTGGCCAACAAGTGTGACACTATGCAAATCTTTGCTAAGAAACTACAATTGATCTGACCAGAGGTGGCCATTTGTGAGTAATGAGCCCCTGTCCAGATCTATCAGAACATGTCTTCCTTGTGATCATTTTCCTGCAAACCAGCCTTCCAGCAACTAGTGACTTTGGTAGAGAAATAAAGGCCTTCTCCATGATTTCTAATAAGACAGGCCACAAATAAGGAAACCAAGCAATAAATAAAGTCCAGATATTCTAGTTTGGGGAGCAATCCTGTGGGAGAGATCCCACAATTGTGGATGCACAAAAGGAGCCCAGGTTTTATTACCTCTTTCCTTCAAGAACTTCAAAGGTACACTTTGAAGCAACTTCACAGTGCAGGGTAAGCTATGCAGCACCAAAGTTAGAATGCACTGTTTGGTCTCTGGACTCCTCTGTTTACCTTCATTCAAGACCAGGTTAGTGGAATGTTATACCCATTTAGAACACTGGCTCATCATAGTCAAAATTATGCCATTCAGAGCCAAGAACATCTATTCTAAACCTGTCCCATGAATATGGAATATGCATGATGCATGGTATCAGGTGCGTATCTTTTTAACTCCCTTAACTTAGTGGCAAACATTCACCTTAGGAATATTGTTCTAGTAACATGAAGCAAACACACACACACACAAACTGAATTGCCATTCTCTTCATGCTTTGCTATGCCTACCTATTAACTGCAGGTCTTCGCCCATTTATTAATAAATAAAAATGTATAGACCTGTATTAATTGTGATGGTGTCTTTGCTTATGAACTCAGCAATCAGATGAAGATTTGCAGCTGACTTTGGTTAATCACAAAATGGTAAAATGAGATTTTGTTGGTATTTGAATGGGAGGCTACTCTCCCTAGCCTCCTGACTAGGCTAGACTCAGAAGGTAAATAGAATCCCAAGAGAAGCAATGGGAAATCATTTCCTCAGTTGCAAAGAAAACCACATGGATGTATTCATAAAGTAACTGGGAACCAAACTTGAACTGAACTTGAAGCCAATTACCTTAATTATTTGTGATAGCATCTTCATTTATGAACAACCCAACAATTAAGCAGGAGTTTCCATAAAGCTATTGTCCAGATTATATACTTTTTAGTTACAGCAATTACGACTTTCTGCAGGTGCCCCTTTGAAGAATTCAAAGGCCAGGATATTTTACTTTTGTTCAGCAGAACCAGATGTTTCATAGATTACTGTGTGTATTTTTCATTTTAATGGCCATAAGAGACCTGTAAGACCAACTTATTTATTATTTAAAAGATACTTATGATAGCAATAAGTTAACATTGTCAAAGAAAAAAACATATTACTATAAGAGGTTAAAAGAATACAAGTATATTATTATTCAAGTCATACATATTTAATACACATATATAACTATCATGCCTACTATATTTAGCATAAATGAGTCCCATATTATATTGTACTTGTCCACACCAAGTCTATGTCTATAGGCAATCCACTTATAGGTAGCAAGTATAATTGGCTCTTCAATCCATTACATGAATGTGGCTATTCCTTTATCTTTCCAAGGCTGCAGTATCAGTCTTGTGGCCATAAGAGCATGGAGAATCAATAGTTATCATGTTCCATATACTAGGTATGTAATTCAAGAGAAAAATATCCTCTGAAAATTTTAGCTTTTGTCGCAAAGTCATATTTATGCCTGTGTCATAATCCATTACTTTGTCCTGACAGGAAAGTCCAACTTGGCATCCTGCAGATGTACTGGTACTGAAACTTATTTGTCCAGGGAACCAATTAGAATATAGAACTGCAGGATAAATATAAGACTCAGGATGCCTGCAGATTAGGCTATGTGATGTTTTAGTTTGATGATTTAAGTGATCTCCCATGCCCAAAGCTAATTCATTCAAAGACCCCTTCCCTTTCTGACGGACGCAGAGCAGCCGGGTTTGAAGCAGATTAAATAGCACTAGCAATACCATAACAATACCACAGACTAAGCGGTTTACAGAGTCAGCATATTACCCCCAACAATCTGGGTCCTCATGTTACCGACCTCGAAAGGATGGAAGGCTGAATCAACCATGAGCCATTGAGACTTGAACTACTAGTAGCAGTCAGCAGAATTAGCCTACAATACTGCATCCTAACTACTGCGCCATCACGGCTCAGTGGTAAAATGGGGTACATGCAGAGACATTCCAGCTTCTGCAAGGATTAGTTGAAGCTACAGAGCATCATTGTAAGATTCTACCTCCACCCTATTTATACGTTGTTTCTTTTTTTATCTTGCTTGATGTTAATTTTAATGTTTTAACTTTTAATACTCTAATAAGGCCTTATTAGAAATTAATATTCTTCTAAATATATTTCAAAGAAAACATAGCAGAGATGTAAGTGCTCTAGTTCAAGGCAATTGTAAATGCTAACTATTTGGGTCTTTGACATGGCATGAAGTGCAAAGCTAAAAATATTTGGAAACCACGTGCTTTTGAAAAATAACATAAATTTAGCTTTCCAAGGAAAGCTTCAAGTTCATAACTGCACTCAGATACTCTTCATTCGTAGGATCCATTTCCAGGGCTTTTTCGTAGGCTTCAATGGCTTTCTCTTTTAATCCAAGGTGTTGGTAGAAGAATCCCAAGCTTTTGAATATCTCAACACATTTTGTACCTTTCTTAACTGCCTTATCTAACAATTGCTTCAAGCTCCTTTCACACTTCTTTTGTTCAAATGAAGTGTTTTCAATTTTCAGTCCAGCCAGGTACTGTTTCATAGCGTTCATTTCTGATTTTCTGTGACGTTCCTGAAAACGCCCATAATTAAAATGGAGTTGCTGCTTCTCCGTAGAAGTTAGGTTGCTGATGGCAAACACTTTCTGAAAGGTTTGATCTGCTTCCCACAGCTGCCCTTGTTCTGCATATATGTTAGCAAGGTCAATATAAGCATAGACAAACTTGGTTTTACACTCCACTACTTTCTGGAAATGAAAAATGCAAAGTTTCATTAGTTCAAACTGCTTTAGAAGAGACTGAAATTTGTTTTTTGACCCTTTTTTTTTCAAAGCTAAGTATTGTGTCCTATAGCAAATCCCAATCTGATGGTGCAAGAATCCAGAGTTTGGGGTTAAGCTTAGTGCTTTCTTCAAATGTTGCAATGATGCATCTACATCTCCTTTCTTTCTGTAAAATTTGGCAGCATACCTTAATACATAAGGAACATCAGGATATCGTCTAAGCACTTCCTCAATGTATTTTTCTCCTTCCTTCACTCTGTTTATTTCCTGTAACTTTAATGCGAGAAGAGGAACAACAAATACATCATCAGGATTCAGTTTTACTGCAAGCCTCAAAGGTTCCAATGAAGAGCCTATTCCTGAATGTTTTTTTGCATAATAATCTTCCAGGCGGTATACTGTGATTGCATAACCTGAGTTAAATTCTGGGTTTTCTGGTTCTTTTTCCAGTGCTTTTTCAAAGCTCTCCTTGGCCTTTTCGTAATATCTGCTTCCAAATTTTAGAAGGGCCCAACCCTTTTCACAGTAGATCTGTGAGAGCTCCATCTTATAAGGAGATGCACTTCCAAGTTGCTTGCAGATGCTTTCTACCTTCTTCATGTAGGTTTGGGATTCAGTAAGATTGCCCATGTGGTAGTGCACCCAGGCATAGTTGCCCCATGTAACCAGGCTTTTCTTTTCAACATCCCCAGGATACTCTACGGGCACAGTCTCTTCAGCTTTCTGTAAGTTTTCCAGTGCTTCTTCCTTCTTGTCGTTCAGGAATTTCACATAGGCAAGAAGGTTGTAATTTAGAACTTTGGATTTATTGATTAAGAACTGGATCTGCTCAGCAATTCTTTCCTCCAATTCATCGGGATCAATATGCTCTTTCTGCAACATCCATGTAAAATGGCATTCAATTTGTTGGAGAATCTCCTTTAAATCTTCCTGGGAGAGGAAACTACAGGACAAAAGAAAAGACAATGAGAGACATTTACATTGTGAAAATAAGAAATAGTCCTATCATCAGTGATAATGGGAGATTTAAAAAACAAAACTTAAATGATGCATTTTTGTACTTTTTAAATATTACTTGATTACAGGAAGGAATTAGTAGTAGTTGCAGTAATTTTTTTCCAGCAAAGAAATAGTATTCTGAATATGCCTGTGTTTTTATGAAGTGAAATAAAGAGCTGAAAAGCAGAAAAGTAGAGCACTGGAGATCATTCACAAAATGCTCCAGACAGATGCTCCTCTAAATAAGGAGACTGCAATCTCTAACTGTTTAGAGCACTGGGAAACAAGCCATCTTTTTCAAACCCATTTTGTGCATTTAAAGACATTAGATATGCATTATTATTTTTCTAAACACTTTTGGGAATTGCTTGCTGACTGCTTTTTAGCTATTAGGAACCTTTGGTTCAACAAATCTAAAAGTACCAGATGAGTTTCCTTCAATCCTTAGCGGAAAAATTTTTAAATGCAAGTTTAAAAACTTTTTAAAAGCAAGTTTAAAAACTTTTTAAAAATGCACGTTTGGGAATAAACAGCAAAAGATTATTACAACTTTGATTTTGGAAAGTTACAAATGGACTAAAGGTCCAGATAGATTAACTATAACAATCCTTCCCATAAGAAAATGCTTTTGTTTCTAATTATTTAAAAAAGGGAGAAAACTCAAAAATAGTTTACAATTAAAGGAGAAGAACACTTTAATTTGACTTATTAATACAGAATTAAGCAAAGTATTTTAACACTGGACATACTGTCACTCTGTTGGTTTGTTATTTACATATTCCTTCCAATTAAGACATCAGCCAGTTTTTTTTGTATGTCCAGTCCTTTTTCCATATTATTCTTGTAGCGTATCACTTTTAAATACACTTCCAGATCAGGCTCTGTCTTGTCATATACAACTTGTTCCCCTTCCTTAACATCTTTTAAACAGAATCTGTCTATATAGGCAGACATCTTAAAGTTAATGTTGTTTATAGACAGGAGATAAAATATGAGTGAGTGATGCAGGAGAGCAGAAAAGCCCACTTGCAAGTCTATAAAAGAGTGAAAAGGGTTTTCACATGCAAATGGACTGAGACTGGGTCTAAGAACTGTAGACTGAGGGAAGAGGAATGCTTTAAAGATCTAAGCCAGTGGTGGTGAACCTATGGCACGGGTGCCAGAGGTGGCACTCGGAGCCCTCTCTTGTGGGCACACGTGCCGTTGCCCCAGCCTTGCCTCCCCCCATGACCCCCTCCTCACCAGCAGCCCTCCTGGAGAAGAGTCAACCCTGAGTGTGGCCTATGCGGAGCAGTGCAGCCAAGGACACGGCAGCCAGGCAGTGTAGACGAGACTCTGCCCTCATGCCCCATTGCGCACAGTTGATGCTGCAGGGCAGAAGGCGTGGCTGCCATGGCGCTGCTGGGCGATCTGCGGTGGGCCCTGGAGGTGATGAGTGGCCCTGCGGGCAGGCGAGGTTTGGGCGGGACAGGGGGTGGAGCAGGGTGGGGCCAGTTTTTGGGCACTCAGTCTCTAAAAGGTTCGCCATCACTGGTCTAAGAGATAGTTACGGTAAGAAAACAGTGCTACAAACTTTAGGAATAGGTACATACAACTACTAGAACATAGATCTAGTAATGGAAAGAGTTGTGAACTTAATATAGGACTAGGGCAGTGGTGGCGAACCTATGGCACGGGTGCCAGAGACGGCACTCAGAGCCCTCTCTGTGGGCACTCGCGCTATGTCCTGGAGATGGCAACCATCACTCTTCAAGCAGCCGCCCGCTAACTCACTGAGGTCCCACATGGCCAGATGCATCCCAGCACGGCTGGTTTGCCTCCCCCCATCCCATCCCTCCTGGCCTCGCATGCTCTCCTTTTCCCGGGCACGACCCACTGCATCGCCTCCTCAGCTGTTGGCCGGCCGTCCAGCTCAGAAGCTGCTTCTCTGAACTGCTGGCAGCGGGCTGCAGAGCCCTAGAGTGCGCCAGTTGAGAGGCCAGCAGGCTGTAGCTGCTGACAGACACCGTTGGCCCCCATGCACTCGCTGGCCTCTGTGTGCGGGGGCCGATGGTGTCAGGCAGCAGCTGCCCTGGCCTCTGCATCGCTTTGCCCTGCGACAATGGCACCCCGCCCTGCCTCGCCTCGCCTTGCCCTGCAGGATGAGCCTCCTGCCCACTGTCCCTCCCGCCAGAGACCCCCTGGATCTCCCCCAACCCTGTCTGGCCCCCACAGGAGTCCCTGCCCACGAGGAACATCGAGGTGACCACACCCACCTTGGCCACACCCACCCATTCTGCCATGAGCACCACAGCCACGCCCACCCAGTGGGCCACACCCACTTGGCACCCAGCGATAAATAAGTGGGTTTTGGGTTGCAATTTGGGCACTCAGTCTCTAAAAGGTTCTCCATCACTGGACTAGGGAGATGGTAGAACAAAACAGGAGCTTAATTTTGTACAGTTATGTAGAAAGAAAAATCTTCATCAGGGTCCAGTCCAAGCCAGGAATAATCAAAATGGAGACTGCTTTAGAAAGAAGGTTGCAGTTTATTGAAGAGGAGAGCCAGACAGAAAGATGGCTCTGGGAAAAGTGACCACATGTAGTATGGAGTGGTGCAGGCATGTCAAACTCTTGACATCACATGATATCGCACAACGTATCAGGACTTTTTCCCCATTGCCGCAATGGGATGGGTGCGGTTTCGACGTGACACATCCAGCCCACCGGCAGTTTGACATGCCTGGAGTGGTGGGTTTTTATACCTTCTTGAGCTTTTGTTTGGAATTGTTTCTGTGGCATGAACTTTGACCTGAGTCTGAGTGTGCCTTTCTGGTATTCTGATAGTGGTGGGTTAATCCTATTATGTCCCAAGGGTCATATCCTGCTTCCCTGGAGCTGGGGCTGTGGCTGATGACTATGTCCTGTGTTAGATTTTTTAGTGTGAGGGATTGTTGTAGGGATCTTTGTCTTTCTAATCCAAGCTTCCTGGCTCCAATCTTTCTGACAAGATTATCACATCTGCATTTCTGCAGACCTGGTTTCTGTTTGGGGCAGAGAGACTGGGGGGGGGGGGTTGGTTTCTGCCTTTAAGATCCATCCTTTGGGGAAATATAATATTCTGCCTTTTAATATTCTCAAAAATATTTCTTTCTGGGGGAGCTGACTTCCCACAGTTGAGTGTGGTAAAAACCAATGACGGTCTTTGTGTCTTAGAAAAGCCCTAACAGGATGGACGAGTCCATTCTCTCCCAACTCAGCCTACCTTTCAGGGTTAGTTCTTGCAGAGATAAAAAAACGAAAAGAAACTGCCTTGTAAGCCGCCCTAATCTTTTAGAGGCCGCTCATTTGGAATCGCAATCCAAGCGCCACAAAAAGCTCCCCATGATGGAACAACTTTTGACATTGAAAAAACCCGCTAAGGCTAAGAAATCATTCGACTTGAAGCCACAAGGCCAAATCGGGATGAGCAATCAAAGCCAGAAATGCAACATACGACCCTCAACAACAACAACAAAAAGGTCGCTCTGTTATTATCAGTTTTCTTACCTCATGATTGCAGCGTTATTATCAGGCGTGGGAGTGAAAACGATTGAATCTCCTTTTCCTAACGAACGACTATCAAGGCTTTCTTTAAATTTTAGAGAGAAGAGAAGATGGTCGGTTGCTCCGCACAGCCTCCCGTCTGATCAGGAAAAAAAAAACAAAAACGAAACGGGAGATCCAGTGATCTTGGGAGAACCGAAACTAAACTTTGCCCTGTTGAAAGTAAAGTCTGGAGCGGAATCGATTTCCATTTTTTCTGATTCCGTTGTTAATCGCTGATGAGGTGGTTCACACGCAGGGCAGGCTGGCCTTTCCTTGTTTGGGGTAAACAACGGTAAAGATTGACGAATAAATCTCGTTAAGCTTAACACACGACGCTACATAAAACTGACGGGAAGGAATAGACGCTGCTTGCGGGTTTTTTGTGTTAAATACATGGGGGACTGCATATCATCGCACATCTGGGAATATGACCGAAGCTGGGGTTTTTTGGAGGTGCACAATCTAAATAATCTTTTTTGGTTGGCTCCAGAAATTTTACATTTCTACCCTGCTTTTCTTCCAAGCAATTCTCTCTTCTACATTTCCCCCCCAAGCAGCCCCTGGGAGGTAGATTGTGACTCTTAATGACTTTCCATGTCTTAAGATTAGATTTGAAGCCAGTCTTTCTGGCCCTTATCCGATACTTGTAAGCCACCCAGGGGCACATGTTTTGAGTGGCTATATAAGTTTGAAAAATTAAAAACCCTTAATTGCTACACTAATACAACACTTAGAAGCAAGCAAATTTATAACCAGAAGCCAACATAGGTTTGTCAAAAACAGATCATGGAAAACAAATCTTATCTCATTCTTTGACAAAGTGACTCAATTAGTGGACCAGCAAAATGCTGTTGACATAGTATACTTGGATTTCAGTAAGGCATTTAACAAAGAAGACCACAACTTACTTCTTGGTAAGCTAGAAAAATGTGGGATAGACCGCATCACCACCAGATGGGTTTATAACTGGATGACAAATTGCACTCAATACATAATCCTTAATGGAACTTCATCTACATGAGGGAAGTAAGCAGTGGGGTACCCCCAAGCTTCTGTCTTAAGCCCAGTACTCTTCATTTTTTTCATAAACAATTTAGATGAGGAAACAGAAGGGGAACTCATCAACTCTGCAGACAACATCAAGCTGGAAGGAATACCAACACCCCAGAAGCTAGGCTCAAGATCCAGATGGATTTCAACAGACTTTGGCCCTATCTAACAAAATAAAATTCAATGTAGAGATAAGTAAGGTTTTAAACTTAGACAAGAAAAACCAAATGTATAGGTACAGATTAGGTGAAACTTGGCTCAATAGTACTAATTGTGAGAGGGATCTTAGAGTCCTAGTGGACAATCAATTAAATATGAGCTAGCAGTGTACTTCAGCCTCTAAAAAAGCCAATGCAATTCTAGGCTGCACTTACAGAGGGATAGAATCAATATCATGTGAAGTGATAGTATTGCTTTATAAGGCTTTGGTAAAACAACATTTGGAATGCTTCATCCAGTTTTGGTCACCACAATATAAAACAGATGTTGAGACTCTGGAAAGAGTGCAGAGAAGAGCAACAAAGATGATTAGGGGGCTGGAGGCTAAAAGAACAGTTGCAGGAAGTGGGTTTGTCTACTCTAGTCTATTGAAGAGAAGGACCAGGGGTGACATGATAGCAGTTATTCCAGCATTTGAGAGGTTGCCACAAAGAAGAGGGAGGCAAGCTATTTACCAAAGCACCAGAAGGCAGGACAAGAAGCAATAGTTGGAAACTAACCATGGAGAGAAGCAATCTAGAACTAATCAGAAATTTCTTGACAGCAAGAACAATAAACCAGTGGAACACCTTGCCTTCAGCAGTTGTGGGTGCTCCATTACTGGAGGCTTTTTAAAAAAGCAGCAACTTGTCTGAAATAGTATAGGTCTCTTGCTTGAGCAGAGGATTGGACTAGAAGACCTCCAAGATCCCTTCCAACTCTGTTTTTCTGTTAAATGCTTGCCCAGAAATCCCCATTAATGGAGAGCCTAATGGAGAGTGACTGGTAAACAAAAAGCCTTAGAAAAAGAAGGTTTAGGAAGAAGGGTGATTGTCTATATATCCAAAGGATTGTAAAACAGCTGATTGTGCACATGTGCATAAAAAAATGTGTAAAAGGTCACTAAACCTTTTGACATACATTCCTTATTTTGGAAATGTGCCTGCTCAATAAACACTACCTCCTAGAAACTGACATTGATTCATATTTAATTCCTCAAGAAATATGACCCTAAATTTCCTTCCAGCACATTGAATTTAAATTAAATTTAAACTTTACTTTTTCTTTAGGTGTCTCTTTGGTGTGCTCAGCAATTTATTTTTATTATACAAGTTGGATTTGCATCTCATCTTTCGTGCCAGACTTCAAGGAAGCTGATGTGAAATTTAACTTCATTAGATCTCACAAGAGTCTTATGCAGTAGATCTGGCAGAGAGTTTCCCTGGAATGAGTCTTCCTGTTCCCAGTCCCAAATGTACAGATCTGCAGTCCCTGAATGATTTAAAGGCCATGTGCTTTTGTAAAAATGACTGATTTTAGCAATTCCAAATTTTAAATTGTGGAATTTTCTGATGATGAATATGCTCCACAAAGACTAAAACTCCTCCACCCTCTTCACCACCTTATGTTACTTTAAAGGATTTACAGGACTCTTTGATGCAGATGCAGATGCAGATGACTAAACAAATTGTACAGCAAGTAAGAGTGGAGACAGAAGAGTTGTTTGCTAAAAAGAATGATGAACTATGTGAGAATATGTCTCAAATCTTTCAGGGCTTTGCCTTTCATATGGA
>NW_015387888.1:187462-189838 GCF_001527695.2 Protobothrops mucrosquamatus | reverse complement strand
AGAGGAGTAGAAGAAGGAGTGGAACAATTGATTGTGGAATTACCTGGAGCTATGTCGCTATCTGCTGTAGAATCTCAAAATTTACAAGTGTTGGAGGCAAAACAGGATCCAAAAGATCAAAGAATTACACGTGCGGCTCATAAGCGTAAGGAAAGAGAGCAACAGAAAGAGGCTATGCCCCAAACATCTGCAACTACTTGGGAGCCAGTGGGAGGAGCCAGGCCTAAAAGATCTGTCACAATGGATCTCCAAGGGTTGATTCAGAAGCTCCAAAAACCAAAGGATGGTTAAGTTAATAACCTTAAATGTTAATGGATTGAACTCACCAAAAAAAAGGAGAAAAATATTTTACTATTTGAAGCAGCACAAGAATGATATTATATGCTTACAAGAAACACATATTACATTAAAAGATCAAAAGTACTTATTTAATCCTAAATTGGGTGTACATTTTGTGGCTTCCTCTCAAAAGAAAAAAGCGGGTGTAGTTCTTTATATTAAGAAGGCACTGATACCAAAATTAATAGATACTGATGCAGAAGGAAGATTTGTCTTTGTGGAAATTATTTTGAATGGCAAAAAATGTCTTCTCGTGGGATTATATGCACCAAACCTATATCAACAACAAAAGCAATTTTTTACTGTTTTGCATCAAAAGATAATGCAATTGGATTACAAATCGATTATTATGATGGGAGACTGGAATGGTGTAATAGACCCAAAAAAAGATAAAAAGACTTCAGCTAAAACTTCAACACAAATTAAATTGCCTAAAAGTTTTTTTGCTTTACAGGAAGATTTTGAATTAAGAGACATATGGCGTGAAAGTATGGGAGAAAGTGATTTTACTTTTTTTTCGGATAGACATCAATCCTACTCTAGAATTGATTTTATTTTGATTACTAATGATTTGATGTCTAGGATTAAGAAGGTAAAGATTTTTCCTAAGATTTTGTCGGATCATAGTCCCGTTTGGATGGAGATTTTATCTGAGGGAACTACCAGAAGGACTTGGAGACTGAATGAGAATTTACTGAATTATGAAACAAATGTGCAGAAATTAAAAGATTACTTAAAAGAATTTTTCGCGTTTAATATGAATAAAGGCACTCCCATATCGACGGTCTGGGATGCAAGCAAAGTTGTTATGAGGGGTGCCTTAATTTCAATGAATTCTACTCATAAGCGAAAACAGCAGCAAAATTATAAAGATATTGAGCAAGAGATAAAAATAAAATAAAAGGCTTTCTCCCTAAATCCAATGGATAAGAGCATAAAGGCATCTATTGCAATGCTGAAAGAACAGTATAATATGTTGCTCTCTGACCAAACTGCTACTAATTTGAAATATATGAAACATAATACATTTTGCAATGCAAATAAACCTGGAAGATGGTTAGCGTATCAATTACGTAAGAAACAAAAACAAAGACTTATTGAGAAAATAAACTATAAGGGTAAAGAAGTTTTTCAACAAGATTTGATTAAAAGGGCCTTTACTGAATATTTTGCTAAATTATATGCCTCTGAGAATATACAATTAAATGAAATAGACAATTATTTACAGCAAGCAAATTTGCCTTGCCTTTCTGAGGATCAAAAAGGATTGATGAATGGTATGATTACGGTGGAAGAGATTACAGAGGCATTCAAACAACTGAAGGTTGGTAAGGCCCCTGGTACAGATGGGTTTACGGCAATTTATTATAAAAAATTAATGGAAGAAATGTTGGAACCTTTGAGATGTCTATTTAATGACGTATTATTTGGAGGACAAATACCACCATCTTGGAGATGTGCATTTATTTCACTTATACCTAAGGAGGATCAAGATATGACCCAACCCAAAAATTACAGGCCAATATCATTATTGAATACGGATTATAAGATTTTTGCAAAAATATTAGCTAATAGACTAATGCAAGTAATTAAACAGATTATTCATACAGACCAGCCTGGATTTATAAATGGGCGATATATAAAGAATAATGTCAGACAAATTGTGAATGTGTTGGAATATTTGGATAAAAACAATCAAGTTCCAGCGGCCCTTATCTTTTTGGATGCTGAAAAGGCTTTTGACAAATTGGATTGGCAATTTTTGCTACGGTTGGTCGACAGAATGAACTTTGGGGATAGATTTTCTTCAGCATTAAAGGCCATTTATCAACTACAGTTTGCCCAAGTGATTGTTAACGGGGATCTGACAGACTCAATTAAAATTGAGAAAGGAACAAGGCAAGGTTGCCCACTATCCCCGTTATTATTTATTTTGACTTTGGAGATCTTATTAATCAAGATTCGAGAGTCTTCATTTATAAAAGGCATAACTTTGGGCAATAATGCTTATAAACTTAGAGCATTTGCTGATGACTT
>NW_015387888.1:180883-183602 GCF_001527695.2 Protobothrops mucrosquamatus | reverse complement strand
TTTAAAAAAAAAATATGCTCCACAAAGAGTTCTGGTCAGGAAAAGATGAAATCATCATTCAGTGTTCTGCATGCATGCAAGATTTGAAAGGAGGATCAATTTTAAGAGAGTGCACAATGGCAGCATAGATTCTGCTATTACATACTTGTGTAGTGTTATGATACAAGTGCAGAAGGCAATGCTGGTGCCTGTCATCACTGATACACATTTTATTACATGGCATCATTGAAATTTGGAACAATGAATGACAGAGAGGACCACTGGAAGTCCATGAAGACAGGTCATTTCTACCAGCTGCCAGGGAGGAGCTTGGCAACTTGTGCAACCACTTGATTCCATGCGATTATGGTGGTGGTGATGTTCATTTTTGTGAGCATTCTTTATTTTGAGTTGGGATTGATGATGTTGCATTTTAAAGAACGATGATGCAATAGGTTGGAAGGCCAAAGCACTAGTGCTGCCTGGAGTAGGGATGCAGCCTCAGGTAAGGCTGAAACTACAGACCAATCAGCCTAGCATCATGGAAAGGTGCTGGAAAAGATAATCAAAAAACAGATCTGCAAACATCTAGGAACAAATAAAATTATAACTAGAAGCGAGCACGGGTTTGTTAAAAGCAGATGATGCCAAACCGATCTTATTTGATTCTTTGACAAAGTGACTAAATTAGTAGACCAGCGAAATGCTGTGGACATAGTATACTTAGACTTCAGTAAGGCATTTGACAAAGTAGACCACAACCTACTCCTTGGCAAGGTAGAAAAATATGGGATAGACATCATTGTCAACAGATGGATTTGTAACTGACTGACAAACCATACTCAAAAAGTAGTCCTTAATGGTACTATATCTAAATGGAGGGAATTAAGCAGTGGGATATCACAAGTTTCCATCTTAGGCCCAGTTCTTTCCCATATCTTCATAAATGACTTAGATGAGGGAATAGAAAGGGAACTTATCAAATTTTCAGATGATATTAAACTGGCAGGAATAGCCAACACCCTAGATATAGGCTCAAGATCCAGATGAATCTCAACAAAAATGGATAGAAACTGATCAAAGGGAGAGTCAACCTAGAAATAAGGAGAATTTTTCTGACAGTGAGAACAATCAACCAATGGAACAGCTTGCCTTCAGAAGTTGTGAGTGCTTCATCATTGGGAGGCTTTCAAGAAGAGATTGGACAGCCACTTGTAAGAAATGGTATAGGGCAGTGATGACAAACTTTATAGAGACCGAGTGCCCAAACTGCAACCCAAAACCCACTTATTTATCGCAAAGTGCCAAGGCCGCATCAGCATTGTGGTGCCTTTGGGGGGGGTGAGGGGGCGTGTCCCACTGGGTGGGGCATGGCTCCAGTGGTCATGGTAGACTGGGTGGGGGTGGCCAGGGTGGGCATGGCCACCACGATGTTGCTCATGGGGGGGCGCCTGTGGGGGCTGGGCAGGGTTGGGGGAGATCCAGGGGGTCTCTGGCAGGTGGGGCAGTGGGCAGGCTTGTCCTGCTGGGTGAGGCATAGAGCAGGGTGGGGGTGCTACTGCCGCAGGGCAAGACAAGACGGGCCAGAGCGGCTGCTGCCTGATATCATCAGGCCCCACACACAGAGGCCAGTGAGTGCACGGGGGCAGATGGTGTCCATCAGCAGCCACAGCCTGCCAGCCCCTCGACCAGTGCACTCTGGGGCTCTGCAGCCTGCTGCCAATACCGGGCCAGCCCTCCAGCAGCAGGTGGAGTAGGGGAGGGCATGTGATGCAGACTGCTGGACATGCCTACTCCATCCCATCTGTTTTTGCTTGTGGAGAGCAGGTTGCTGCTGGTCATCTCCTTGGCCCCCTCACAGATCTTGCCCTTGGCCCGTGCGTTATGCCTATTCCCCTTGCACACCCAACACACCTTGACCCTGCCTCAGGCTGCCACCAGCAGCAGCTCACGCAGCTCCATTCGGCCACTGTCGCCTGGAGCAGCAGCCCTGCCCAGTACAAAGGCGAAGCGGCCATCTAGCAAGCTCGAATAGAGGTGGTAGAGCACGTCCACACTCAGCAAGCCAAAGGCCACCCCGAGCGGGGAAAGCCAGATCCCCATTGGTGCCATGGACCCCCAGTCCCAGCTAGGATTGCATGCCTTCCCACCTCTGCTGGGCGTGGGTGGCCATGACGCCGATGGGGATCTGGCTTTCTCCGCTCAGGGTGGCCTCTTGCCTGCTGACCCTAGGTGTGCTTTACCACCTCTACGCGGGGCTTCCTAGCCGACCGCTTCTTCTCCTTCATGCTGGGCGGGCCTGCAGCTCTGGGCGGCAGCCTAATGGACCCATGTGAGCAGCAGCCTTGACGAGGAGTTAAGCACAACCAGGTGCCCCCTCGGGGAAGTGGGGCTGGACTGGGTTCATCATCATCATCATCAAATTTAATTTATATACCGCCCTTCTCCCATAGGACTCAGGGCGGTTCACAGCATATTTAAAAAACAGATACTATACACAATATACAAAAAATACAAAAATACAACAATATAAACCCCAATAAAAACTGAATTAAAAACCAAATATTGACGGCTGTGTTTCCAATTAAAATTGCTTCTAAAATCATCCCTACCTAAAATCCTCCCTAGGTCAGGCCCGCTTGCTGGAAAAGCCATGTCTTGAGGGCGCGGCGGAAAGTAAGGAGATCCGGAATCATCCGGATCTCGGGGGGCAGTTCGTTCCAGAGGGTGGGGGCACCCA
>NW_015387888.1:174183-177421 GCF_001527695.2 Protobothrops mucrosquamatus | reverse complement strand
CACCCCTTGCTTATATAGCCAGTGGGGTGTGGCCCAGTGACTCAGCGGAATTGTCTGGCCCGACGTGTCTGCTGCTGCGCACGCCTATCTCTTCGACGCTGGCGTGGATCCAGCCAAAACTTATCCTCTTCTGAATCCGATACTTCTGGCTCCTGGCCAATCCCAGAAGTACCGGGCTCCTGGCCAATCCCAGAAGTACCGGGCTCCTGGCCAATTCCAGAAACACCGGGCTCCTGGCCAATCCCAGAAACACCGGGCTCCTGGCCAAACTCCTCGCTGTCGGAAGGCACCGAAGGCTGCACCAGAGGGGAAGGGCCGGGAGAGAGAGGCCTAGCCATCTCCTCTCCGTCATGTTCAGAGCCTTCCTCCTCTGATGAGAGGGACCCACCGGACGGAGCCACAACAGACCATCCCCCTTCAACTAATAACAATATAAAGGGGGAGCATAAAATTCCCACTGTGAAACCTGATTGGGATAATAGCAATCAGGCACATAGGATAAATATGGAGGATATGAGGAACATAATTATAAGGGGAATAAAAGAGGCAGTCCCAAAAGCACAAAATATGATAAAAGCTCTAAGCCTTGAGCAAGAAAAAGAGGAATCCCCCGCTGCCTTCTTACAAAGATTAAAGGACACCATGAGAAGGTATTCAGGAATGGACCCTGACGATGCAGCAAATGTGCCGCTTGTTAGGATCCAGTTCGTGACTAAGGCTTGGCCAGATATTTCAAAGAAATTGCAAAGACTGGATAATTGGACTACCAAACCTATAGATGACCTATTAAAAGAAGCTCAGAAAGTGTATGTCCAGAGGGACGCAGAGAAAGTAAAGCAGAAAGGGAGAATGATGGTAGCTACAGTTAAGGAGGTAATAAAGCAGCAAGAACCCCCACCCCCTCGAGCTCCGGAAGGAGGACGAGGACGCGGGAAGGCAAATTGGAACAGGAGAAGTCAGAATCAGGGATTCAGGGGAAGGATACAGGGAAGTAGGGATGGCACAGGCTGGGAGGAACGCATAAGGCGATGCTTTGGGTGTGGGCAGCCCGGACATTTTAAGAAAGATTGTCCCGTGCAACAGAGGGAAATGCAAGTGTACAAGTTAATGGAAGAGGATGAGGATCAATATTAGGGACATCAGGGGTACTTTATATTTAAATCCCACGGAGAGCCCTTGATAAATTTATTAGTGGGATCCAGCGAAGAAGAATTAGTATTTCTAATAGATACAGGAGCAGCCCGAACCTCCGTTTCTGTATTAACCCCGGAAATGAAATTAAGTGGGCAAGTGATCAGAGTTTCTGGGGTAAAAGGGGAAGGATTTGAAGTCCCCAAAATCAATCCNGCCGGCAGCCACAGCCACTCGGTCTTGGAAGGGTTGAGCCTGAGTCTGTTCCTCCCCATCCAGACCCGTAGGGACTGCAGGTTCTGGTGCCCTGGGATCTCGAGGGCTGGGCTGGTGCTTGCCCTCCTTTGTCCAGGGCTCCGGGCAGCCCAGTCCAGGAGTCCCCCGCGTGGCCCAATAGGGATGGCGAGGCTCCTCTGGTGGACCATGCCCTGGCACCTACCCCAGTCCCACCCCCCTCCACCAGAGACCCATGGATCCCCCAGCCCCACCTGCACCCCCCAAAGGCGGTCCGTGACCTGAGCGACGTTGAGCTGGCCACGCCGCCCCCCCGGCCATTGACTTTGCTTGTCAAAAAGTTCCAAAAGGTAATCACATGACCCTGGGACACTGTGACCATCATAAGTATGAATCAGTTGCCAAGCATCTGAATGTAAATCACATGACCCTGGGGATGCTGCAACATTTATAAGTATGAAAAATGGTCATAAGTCACTTTTTTCAATGCTGTTGTAACTTTCAACAATCACTAAGTGAACTGTTGTAAGTCAAGGACTACCTGTACTTTATCACTTTTTTCCTTTTTTTTTTTTTTTGGTCATCAAGTGTTTGATACCTTGCTAGGCGATTGTTGGTACTTCAATATTGCCATATCCTAAAAGTGGTACAATCGGTGAAAAGGTTGAAAAACCCTGGACTATATGACCTACAAGGTCCCTTCCAATTCTGTTATCCTGTATCTTTTCTGTATCTGTTGTGATAAACAATCAAAGCCAGAAATGCAACAATTTCCTCCCCCTCCCCTCCCCCCCACACTGTTATTAAATCCTTAACTCATGATTGCAGTCTCTTATTAGGTATAGAAGGGAAAGCAATTGGGTTTCTTTTTCCTAAAAAAAATACTGACTGCTTTTGGGGGGGGGGGTTCCTCTTAAAACGAAGAGATGAGTAATCAACAGAGCCTGGTCAGAAGAAAAGGAAACTTAAGAAATCTGCAGCTTGTGGGAAAGTGAAACTAAACTTTGCCATGCTGAAGGTAAAATCTGGAGTGGAATCGGTTTCCATTTCTTCTGGTTCTGTTGCATTGCTGTTAAGGGGATCACAGGCAGGGCAGGCTGTCTTTGTCTTGTCCGAGTGAAGAACTGTAAGGATGAGTGAATACATCTTGCCAGGTTTAAGACTTGGCATTCTGTAAAACTGATGGGAAGGAATGGACAGTGCACATGGAGGACTGTAATATATCACAAACATCTGAGAATTTTTGTAGGCTCTTCCAGGTAGTCTTGTGAGAAACAGAGAAGTTTAAAAATAAAACGGCCACAATTGATTAACAATAGAAAGATTAGCCAAGCCCTGTACGTAGGCATTAGATTCCAGGAGGCCTGGCTAGAAGACACACTTAATAAGACAAAAGGATGACAGAGGGAAGTTCGGAACGATGTAACCAAGGGGGGGGGGAAACGATGTATTCTGGCTAGGCGGATCGGACAGATTGTGCCCCCGGAAGTCCTCTCAAATGGGACCAAGGGGAGGGGATGGGGGCGTCGTGATAGGAGTGTATATAATGTTGTGAGTTTGAATATTTTGGTGTGGTCTCTGGGTTTAGAACTTCTGCAGAATAAACTCTTTTTTTCTTACCAATCCAATTTTGTTGGTATTTTAATCACGTTTCCAACAATTGGCTGCCCAAATGTGGGGCCTTGGGCATCTGTTCCTGCATCTTCGGGAGGCGAGGTCAACTGAGGAAGGCATGCCCCATTGATTTCAATGGTCCAAGGTTGCAGTCGCAGATCGAGGAAGCAGAACGGAGCCAGGCCCACGGACCAAATAGTGATTGGTAAGAACTGAGGAGAGGGGACCACAGAATTACCAGGACAAGGACCGGGCAACT
>NW_015387888.1:164972-170199 GCF_001527695.2 Protobothrops mucrosquamatus | reverse complement strand
GGGCTGCAATTTATCAAAATAGGCTAGCCTTGGATTATTTATTGGCAGAAGAAGGAGGGGTCTGTGGAAAATTTAATTTAACCAACTGTTGTCTGCAAATAGATGATGAAGGGAAAGCCATAGAGGAAATAACAAACAGGATGAGGAAAATAGCCCATGTACCGGTCCAAACCTGGACTGGAATACTTGATGATGAGGGATTCTTGGGAGGAATTTTTAGAAACTGGAAACAAGCTTTATTCATGTTAGCAGTTGTATTCTTTGGGTTAATGTGCTTACCCTGCTTGATCCCTACAATAAGAAGTATTGTACAAAACACAGTGGAGGGAATGGTAAATGCAAACAATAAGAGTGAGGAACAAATGCTGATGTTAAACAAGGTGACTGGACATGCTGCAATACTTGACTTTGAGAATGCTGAGGAGATCCGGGAAAGTTTAAAACCATTTGAAGAAAAATTTTATTTTTAAATTAGTATAAAAAATAGAAAGGGTGAATTTGTGAAAAACAGAGAAGTTTAAAAATAAAACGGCCACAATTGATTAACAATAGAAAGATTAGCCAAGCCCTGTACGTAGGCATTAGATTCCAGGAGGCCTGGCTAGAAGACACACTTAACAAGACAAAAGGATGACAGAGGGAAGTTCGGAATGATGTAACCAAGGGGGGGGGGAAACGATGTATTCTGGCTAGGCAGATCGGACAGATTGTGCCCCCGGAAGTCCTCTCAAATGGGACCAAGGGGAGGGGATGGGGGCGTCACGATAGGAGTGTATATAATGTTGTGAGTTTGAATATTTTGGTGTGGTCTCTGGGTTTAGAACTTCCTGTTGAAGTCTCTCACCAGGATCCACCGCGCTTTGCAAACCGCTTTTCTATTTTCTGCAGAATAAACTCTTTTTTTCTTACCAATCCAATTTTGTTGGTATTTTAATCACGTTTCCAACAGTCTTCTAGACAAGTAACCAGGAGTTGCAGCTCTATCTTTAATGTAAGGTTACATTAACATCCCTTGCATTTATAGTCCAAGAAACTAAGGAGGGTCCTTTCTGAAACATTTGCCACACCCCATTTTTTTCTGTGAGCCCAATTAATTACACAACATAAAGACAAGAGTTAACCATAGTTTCAATTGGGAAAATATGACTATCCTAGACCAAGGCAAGTCCAAAAACACCAAGGAATTTCTAGAAGCCTGGCACTCTGACAAATTAGCCATTAATAGACACATAAACATTAACAATATCTGTAGACTATGCAAAAGAGGAGCAGCCACTCCACAATGGCTTGAATAAGTTGTTGGTTAAAACATCAAGATGGAAGAGAAAGAAATCAGGATTTTACACCATTTTTGTTGTTGTTGTAATATTTACAAAGCTGAATTTAGGCCTCCCTAGCTCTAGAACAGCTCTGGAGATCCTGCAATACTAACTTCTATATTCTCTTGTGGATCATTAACAGTACCTGAAAAGTGTTTGCATTAAGCAAATTCCAATGTGTTATTCTCTTCTGGACAATAAAAAGCAGGCTCTTGTTTCAGGCTTAGACTCCTTGATTCCTGTTGGGAAGGATATGCGTGAAGGCATCCAGCATCAATAATGATGAACATTCTCTGATTTTCAATAAATTTGACAGATGGGGAAAATCAACTGGGAACTTTTGATGTTGGATAGCTTTTTAGGAAAAAACAGGAAGGTTACATACTAATTAATTATCAAACAAATTATCCCAACACAATCAAACTTTGAGCTGCTGTGTATGTGTGGGTATGTACACAATATATGCACATGCATACATATACATTCTACTATAAAGTCTTTATATATAAAGCAAGAATTAAAACAACTACTCTCAGATAAAAGTCAATTCCAATCATAAAATATATGCTAATATTACAGACATTTGTTTCCAATAAAACTGGTGCAAATTTATTACCAACTTATGTTTTCCCAGCAAGAGCAGTAATAGCTGTGTTTTGGACATTATTGCACAAGCCAGCATCCATGCTTGTAAGAACCATATAAAAGACAGTCAACTCTGTGGCTTCCAGACAGGAAATCAAATTATGAACAGAATTAAATCATTGCAGCAGAACTCCAGGGCTGCTCAGACCCAGGGGAAATTAGATTCATAAATTCACCAAAGGGATACCAATTTCTTGAATGATCCTCCATTCCAATATTGTCATACTAGTATGAATTATTTTCAGGTGCTTTGCAAAGGAAACCTGAGATGCTTCAGCCTTCCAAATTCCATTTTTATCTGCAGGTCCAAATCCAGCTAAAAGGCTTGTTCTTTTCAACAAAAAGGAAGCAAGCCACACTGTCAAACATGGATCTTCAAAACAGTTCCTTGCAAACAATGCTGAGGCATTTCAACAGATTTTTAGAGATAGAAGGAGCCCATCTAAAAATATGACATTAGAGACCTTACTGTGCCAACATCATTTGAACCATTTCTGTGGTCCTGTTTCAGTGTCTTTCTTTCCTTCTTTCCTTTTTTCTTTCTCTGTGAATACAAGTTGTTTCTAACATTGAGTTCATTTGCCTCACACTACAATACTGGGATCCCATCACATTTTACAAAATCATCATGATCATTGGAGCCTTTGTTTACTACAGGCTTTTTAATTTGCTAGGAAGCAGAACATTTCTGAATGAAAAGTCTGTAATTCCTTCCTCCCTCTGTTGGGAAAAAAAATCAACTATGTAGCAGACTTAGCAATTTAGGCAAAAGGGGAATGTTAGCACATTTGTCATCTTTTGCTGTGGCTGTTTGGCTCCCCAGCCAACAGTTCTTCACTTCTTTGATCCAGTTCTCCAGTTACCAGATAAACTATGGCTCCATTTGTCCAACTTTCTTGTTTGGCCTGAATGTCTCTGCCCACTGGTCCTGAGGAAGTCGGTGTGATCTTGGCCAGTCGTGCGCAGCACAACAGTGTTGAACTGAGTACCATAGAAAAACCACAAAGCAAGAAAGATGCAGTATAGTTGCCAGTTGTATCCACAAGCCAACCTGTAGGTAACACAGAAGATTAATTCACATATTTGGATTACTTCACATAATTTTGTGAAACAGGGTTCATTGGCAATCAGTTAGCCAGGTTTATACAATGGAAATATGCTTGCAGTTTACACTAGAAAATATGATGTACAAATAATAATAGCAAATGCATACTGCTTTACAGTGCTTTACAGCCCTCTCTAAGCGGTTTACAGAGTCAGCATATTGGCCCCAACACTCTGGGTCCTCATTTCACTGACCTCAGAAGGATGAAAGGCTGAGTCAACCTTGAACTGGTTAGGATCGAACTCCTGACAGTAGGTGGAATTAGCTGCAATGCTGCATTCTAATCACTGCACACCATGGTTAATGGCTAGAATGTCTTTCTTTCTAAAACTTAGCAAAGTGTATAAACTCAGCCAGAGATCTTGAAAACATAAGTTTCCTTACTATAATCCTTGCAAGAAAACTCTATCCTAAGCTATTAAATGATGTATACATTCATATTCAAAGGCTAGTGACACATCCATTCAATAGTCTGGACCCTGATACTCTTTAGAAGGGCACTGAAGATGGATGTTCCCTTGGATGTTAGGGCCAGAGTATTGATGAGCAAGGTGTGACATATAGTGGGGCTCCCCAAAAATGAATGTTGTCTTGCTGGGACTTTTGTTTTCCTTTCAGTGGGATTTATCATATTCTGCATTTATTGCTATCCCCCCATTTTTGCAAGTTGAGCAGCCTTATAAAGACCTTAATGAATGACTGAAACATCCCACAGGACCAAAACATTTCACTTCTCCATTCCACCATGTCCAGCTTTCTTCACATTCATAACAGACATTCATAATCTCCCTGGAGCTCAGGAGGGAATCAATGTTCAGCTGCAAAGGCAGATTATGTTAAAGGGGAGTGGACCTTTCCAAGATGGGAAATTAAAATGGCCCAGTAGCTACTTATTCTCCTGCACACTTTTATTAGCCTCTAATTTTCTAGAAATCGGGATCAAATTGCTCACTATAACATACTCTGTGATGATATGTGTATGTGAAAAAAACAAAAAAACAATCAGTGATGTCCATGTATGGGCAGGCAGTATTGTGATGTAGAGCCAGTCCTTTTGAAGATCTGCTGGTCTTAAGCAGACATGGGATTGTAGTGTAACCTTTCAAATAGAGATTTCATCCAATGTCTGTCCATCATCTTGCTGGTTTTTACCTCACCTCCTCCACAGCTTCTGCTGACCCTTTTCATAGATGTGTCCTTAGAACTACAAATCCCAGCATCCTTCATCATGCCCTATGCACAAGGAGTATGTTATTCTGAGAATTGGTGATTGGTACCTGAAAGTCTGCTGATTCTACCCTCTGCGTCTAAATGCTCTCTTATATAACATAAACAGTAGGAAAGGACCTGCTGAATCGACATAATTTAAGTGTGATGCATACTTCTGATTATCTTGGCAGAGTTTCAGGGCTTTGGCACAAACATTTAGCTTAATTTCCTTTTTGGAAGAAAAGAAGGCATTCAGTGCAACAAGCCTTGACAGAACATTAAAAAGATTATGAAGAAAGAAGATATACAAAAACTCTTCTCTTCTACTGTAATCAAAAGCGGAGATGGATCTTCTTCCAGACTTGTGTGGTTTGTAGTGCTGGGGGGTGGGGAGTGAAGCAAAGTGGTGGCACACACAGACACAAGTGGAGACAACCAGGAACAGCTTTGAAGCAGCTTTGAACCAGTTTGAACCATGAAAAAGATTTGACTGCTTTAACAAAGAGGACAGACTGCTCTGTTGTTCCAAAAGACCTCATTTGAAGGAGTTCGTAGATTCAGAAAATAGACTTTGGCAATGAAAGAATGAAAAAGAGTCAATCTATGGTAGAAAGTAATACAACTGTTCATAATATTTCAGATTCATCAAACTCCTTCAAGTACTGCTCACAGAAGAGCAACAATAGTGTGTTGTTCCTTTTCTGTACAATATTTTCCAGACTGCTGGAGAAGAGATAAGAACACTCTGCCTGGCAGAGAGATTTGAATCGCTTCATTTGGGAAGGCAAGAAAGCGAGGGTTAAATTTAAGATTATTCAAGATGTTAGAGAACGTGGAGGACTTAAAGCTCCAAATTTGACACTTTATTATGATTCTTGTGCATTAACATGGATGACGGATTGGATTAATTTGTCTAACAAGAGGATTTTGAATCTGGAAGGATGGGACT
>NW_015387888.1:156775-164449 GCF_001527695.2 Protobothrops mucrosquamatus | reverse complement strand
GAGTAAAGTTCTACCTACAATGGAGGACTGGAGATTGAAGGTCTCGTATTTTGCTGAAATGGCAAAGATTTCGGCTTATTTGAAGAATCACTCAAACGAACAATTTTTATTAATATGGAGAAGATGGATTGTTTATATTCAAAAAAAGCATAGAATGGTGGAATATAATTTAGGTTTTTAGTTAACCTGTTCTTTTTTTATATATATATATATTTCACCTACTTATGTAGAATAATATTTTGTGGAGTTAGGGATATTAATATTAGCTTACTTTTATTTGAATAGTATCCTGGGATTAGGTTTGGGAAGTCCGGGGGGTGGGGGGTGGGGTGTGGGGGTTTTATTATAGCATTGTGATGTACTTGTGATGCGTTTTTTTTTATGATGAAAATAATAAAAATTTATACTTGGAAAAAAAAGAACACTCTGCCCTCTGGTGTTGAGTTTATGAAAAATCATATTTTGATTATTTTGCCCAAAAAACTGAGCACAGTATGTTTTTGGATCTATTATTTCATTTGTGTTCATTTATAAATCCATACAGTCAGTTGTGTATTATTTTAAAAATCCCCATAATATATTCATATGCGTAGGCAGCTTCAGAGATTCATGTGGTCCACAAAGTTCTCTCAGTATGTTGGTGAAAATCAAAGATGGAATTGTGGTATAGCCTTTCAAGTAGACTTTACATAGTTGAAAATGGAAAGAAATTTTTCCTTCTTAGTCCCTGAAAATCTGGGATAAGACATTCATGACTTCACTTAATTCATAGGGGATAGAGATGTACAACATACTGATGATACCTTACTTGTTGGGGCCATATAGACTCATCGAGTAGCCTCATGTAGATATTAAAAAGGAGAGGAGAAAGTGCTGAATCCTGTGGCACCTCACATAATAGGGGTGAAGGACCAGATCTTTCCTCCCCAATCATCACCAACTCGAATCAACCCTGAGGAAAGGAAGTGAACCAGCACAACACGTGCTCCCCACCCCCGATCTCCAAAGGATACCATGTTTGATGGCACTGAAAGCCACTGAGAGGTCAAGTAGGGCAAGGATGGATGCATAACATCCCATGCCAGTGGTCCTCCATGGGTATGATCAATGCGTTTCCATCCCATACGCAGATCTGAATCCTGACTGGATAGCCATTTTTCGTGATTGCTCTAACCACTACAGCATTTGCCCATACCAAAAACACATTAATTTTTTTTATTATTATTTAACAGTGTTAAATGTTCATCCCACCCATCCCAAGATTCAGAATGATTTACAATAAGAGCAATAAAGTAAAATCAGCCAATCACTATAATCCATCTTACTAGCTAGAAAACCAGAAATAAATATACATATAACACAATGAACCAATCTGGACACCAAACCAGGCAGCCCAACAGCCTAAATCTCTAAAGATCCAACACATCCAACTATAACACAAATAGCTGACCATATTTCTAAAAGCCAGTGGCCAATCTGACCTTGAGAGGCTGCTATTGACCAACTAGGGATTCACACTAGAGAACAGCTGCCTCCTGGATTCTTTCTGGTTCAATGCACACAGGGTGGGAACCTGAAACAACAAACTTCACTTAACAACTGTGTTACTAATTTAACAACTGCCATGATTCAGTTCACATATGTAATAAGAAAAGTTGTAAAATGGGACAAAACTCACTTAACAAATTTCTCAGTTAGCAACATAAATTTTGGGCTCAATTGTGGTTGTAAGTCGAGGATTATCTGTATTGCAATGCATTTATCCTTACAGCTATCTTTGGCCTAGCTGTTAGTAGCCTGTAGGAAGAAAGTCTATTGATACTATGGAAATACATCTTCCTTTTTTTTAATTCATTTGAATTCTTAAACTGTAGCTATCTATATATTAAACCCTTCTTATGGGACAGGTCTTAAACCTTCTAATATGAGACCTAGAAAAACTAATAGACTGTTCATTTGAATAAGCAAATGAACAAAATAATAAAAGAGAGCATATTTCTATAACATTTTTTCACTTTTATTTTATACAGCAGGGGTACATTTGCTAAGGCTGCATTCTGAGGTCTTTTTTCTCTCTCTAATTTTTGGACAGACTCTGGATTCCTATGCCACATTCTTTTGTGCTATAGTCTTAAATTATTCCAGTGACTGCATGCTTTCACTGCTCTGAACATAATTCTGCATAAGTTTATTTTCTGAGATGGTGTCTTTTGTAAGTAATTCTCCATTTTGAATCACATAACAATGGCTGTCTGTAATTTTACTGCGCTCTTGAGAAGAATACCATAGTGTTTTGCTGGTTCTTTATATATTCATGCATTTACAGAGATACCCAAACTCTTTGTGCTAACCTTTGATGAGAAAGATCAGGAAACAGGAGGTGGCTTAAATTCTCATTTAGCAGGGTGCTCACATGAGATGGCGGAATAGGAGACATCGAGTTAGGAAAGAGGGAAGCCTATAAAGACCCAGGAGTTTATTGGGAAGAGAAAGCTTGCATATGAAGGTGATGACTGGCAGATGAAATGACTAAAATGGATTTAGACAGCACTAGTGGTGATTGAAGATGAAGATGGAGATAGACTGATGTTTTTAATCCAGGAAAGATACAATTGACAGAACTGAATGAAACCATATTCAACAGTTGTATATAAACAGATCTGCATTTTATTCTGATTCACTCCTCTATACTGACCTGCAATAGGTGGACTGACCAGGTAAGGGACTGCATGAAGGAAGTAGATCATTCCAAGGGCGGAGGATAAGGAAGCAGTCCCCACGACATCTGCTGTCACCACAGGAATTAGAGTGATGTAGGCTCCATCGAAATAGCCAAAGGTGAAAGAGAAAGGCAGCAGAAGTTGAAAGCTTTGGAGAGCTGGAAGGAAGAGGCAACAGAGACCATCCATTGCCACAGCAAAGAGGTAGCAAACATAACGGTACTTCTTCAAACACCTGAGAGGGAATAGTCAAGAAAAGTAAGGAGAGAGTTAGTTGTGATCCTCTTTTTCCAAGGGGGAGGAGGGTCCTTGAGGGTCTTGTCGTTCCACCTCTTATTCTTCTTTCCTATGTTGGGGCTTTGGGCCTAAACAGATTTTTTTTCTCTTGCCAGGCTAGCTATCATTTCATCCAAATAAAAAGCAACAGCTCCTTTTCAGGTTATACGCTAACACTAAATTGTAGTGTCTTTTTTTTCTTTTTACAACTCTGTAATCCCTTTTATTCGGGTGGAGTGGGGGCAACTGAATGGAACTGAGCATTTACTGGCCAGATGCCCTTCCTGACACCTATGCGGAGTTCACAGCAGATATTTTCTCTTTGAGCCCTGAGCCCTGTTGCTGCCTAGGATTGAACTCTCAACACCATGCCACTCACTAAATCAGGGGTCTTCAAACTTGGCCCTTTTATGACTTGTGGACTTCAACTCCCAGAATTCCTCAGCCAGTGGCTGTACTACACAAAACTCTTCATACTGGCCCGTAGCCAGGAAATCCTGTCATAAAACATTGAAGTCCCTCCCAATGGCTAATTAAGACATAGAACTGACCAATTAGAACACAGATATAACCATGCAACAACTCATTTCCCAGAAGCCATCTATTAAGGAGACAGCATTTAACCCCTTAAATGCTACTTATATATGCTCTGGCCAGCTGCACTAAATTGTAGTGTCTATTTTTTAATTTTTAGAAATTAAACATTATCCATTTACTTTATTTCTTTCTGGGATAACTGATTTGGAAAACTTTTTTCAGACTGGTAGCTTGTGGAAATGCTGCCATTCTTCGAGAAAAACTCATGGAAAAAACCCATCCCTTCCCAGTCCTGCCTACTTTCCTCCCTAACTGCTGCTTGATCTTGCATTTTCCTTTATAAATTTAATTGTAGTAGTTTAAGTATAGCATAAATCTAGAATCTGCCCAATTAGTATTGGATCAGCACTTTTCAGAATTCAGTGCTGACTAAGAATATTACATTTAATCTCATATCTTATCAGGAGGGCACCAGGCTATGGAAGGCTAAAACACATTGTTTGATATGCTTTTTTTCAGCTCCAAAAGGCTACAAGAGAGGTTCACAGAACGGTTTCAAAAAACCAAAGTGTTCTAGTAAAAATAATTTTCAGGTTTGTAAAGGCTAGGCTCATAAGAGTCCTAGCACTAACCAGACTCTTGTGATCATCCTTGGGAGGGAGTTCTGATATACCACAACCACAAACAGAGAAGCCACTAGGCTTATCTCTAATGTCCTGTTCTAGACTTGGCTAATGAGGATAAAACCAATGAAGGAGAATGTAGCTCAAGATTGAAATGAGAGGTCCTTGGTGCTTTCTGAGCTTGGTTGTTCTCTTGCGCTTGTTTCATTACTCAAACTAGGTAACATCAGTGATGGTCACTGCCTCCAGTTTGCCAACTAAACGAGGAAAAGTCGTTGCAAAGGGTTGGCTTCCTTCTTCCTACTGAACCCATTCTGTTCCAACTGCTGATTGACTTATGGCTATTGTTTGGAAGGGAAACCAAGTGCGGAGGCCTTATGAGATTACTACTTCAGGAAGGTGTGATTCCCTACTTTGACCAAGGGAACATTTGATTTGCAGAAAAACTGCAGGGAAGTAGCTTCTCTTGCTCCACATTGTAGCCTGGCTGTGGACTATATGCACACATAAAGCCCACACCCATCAAAAGTAAGGTTCAAACGTTCAAAGAAAAATAATAATAATATAGGAGCAAGGAAAAACAAAAAGGAATTAACTGCAACAGTTTGTGAGGGAGGCCATCACAAATTATGCTCCTTAAAGTGTGGGTAAAGGTAACTGGGTGACTGGGATGAGGTGTTAATCAATTAACACTGTGCAGAGGTCACTCTGCAGAGATGCTTCATAGATCATTCAAACCCTTAAGAGACAGTGGGAAATGTCACATTAGAAGGAGAGCAGTTGAGGTTGACTATAGGTTGGGTCCCCAATGGTCTGAGAATAATACAAAGGCTGCATCACAAAGAAATGTCTTCTGCAAACAGCTCCTGGCATGCAGGTACTTATTGTCTTGCACCATCCTTCTCCCGCACAGCCCTCTGACATTTACCTTTGATCCGTGAACCATCCAAAAGTAATATTGCCAATGATGTCAATGACTCCAAGGACAGACATGAGAAAAGCCGCCTGTTGGTGGCTGACTCCTACACTTAATGAGTAAGGCACTAGGTAAACAAAGAGTGGACTACACCCATAAGCCATGAATAAGATGGACACTGCAAGCACCACAAAGTCTGGCATCAGTACAAAGTTGTACTCCTGCTGTGAGCAATGGCACACACACTTGTGAGACCATAGTTTGATCATAGGAGAACAGAAAGACCACTGTTTGAAGCCTGACGTTTGTGCTTCCAACTCAAACTCTTGCTCAGAGAATTCCAGCATGTTCTTGTGGTCCTCTTTTCCTTCAATTGGCCTCATTAAGGCACCACAGACACAGAGGTTCAAAACAAAACCACCCAGGATGAGCAAGGCGCCACGCCAGGAAAAGTGCTCAATCAGAAGCTGGACCACAGGAGCGAGAATGAAGGTCCCAATGCCACAGCCTGACATGGCGATTCCATATGCCAGGGCTTTTCTCTTGTGAAAATAGTTGCCCACCATTGCTACGGCTGGAGAATATGAAAGAGCAAACCCCAATCCTGGAAAGAGAAAAACACACACATACAAAACAAGCAGAAAATAAATTAACTGTAGTAATCAAGAGGGAATGAGTAGTGAAACACTGTATTAATCTGTTTGTTTTTTTCAAAAATTATTCTTCCTATTTCGTATTAATCTGTCTTTTAAAATATCTGTATGACAACTGAATTGAAATAGAAGATTGAGCTAGTATTTTTGCCAACATTACCCTTAAGAACCAACATGGAGGCAATACGTTTCCTCTTGGCTTATTGCATCTAAGGCTAAAAGTACCATTTATATACCACAGTCAAAACTTACAATTCCATCTATCTTCTATTACTCTGTTTACCTAATATACCAATCATGAATATATCTAAAGCTCTGGGTTCCATAGATATTTCACTTCTCATAATAAATCCCATTAAGAAATCCTCTATGGATATTTTATAATGCCATCAATAAAAAGAATTTACAGACAATGCTTCCAACCAAGGTTAATAGAGAAGTGCTGGCCCAACACATCAAACATCCATCATAACACAGGATTTTTGTTCCTTGTATAAACAGGTTCTTGGCAGCATTTCAGTGCAATATTTCTGCAAAATTGTTATTAAATAGCAGGGGTCTAAGCAGTAAGCTCACATCATTAAGCTACAAGGCAGGCTTTAATAAGTCAGCAATTTTAGGATAAACATTTCTATGTCTCATTTTGAACTAGGAGAGAACAATGAGATGTTTTTATTTTGTTCTGTTTTTAAAAAGAATGACTCAATTCATTGGGAACGAGACTCTGGACAACACAGTCAGCAAAAGATGCTAATTCGACATGCAAATATAGTCAATTAACCATTAAATGTTAAGCCTTCACATATACTCAGATGAAAAATAGCAAATGTAAATTTTAAATTCCAAAATTAAGATTTCATCACTATTCAAATGTGAGTATTATTTGCCAGATCTAATTTTAGTTCTATTCCAATTTTCTTTATTTTCCCTTGCTGGTTTTGTTCAGAGTATCTATAGAATCTCTTCTCTCTCCTTTCTTTAAATTCTTTCTTGGATGTCAAGTCAAATATCTTTATTTTGGCAATCAAAATGCTTTCTTTGAAGAGTAAAATTACAACTATCCCATTACTTTTTGATCCCTAGGAAAAATGATAAAACACGATAGGAATACAGCTAATTTTATAAGTTTAAGGTTTTAAATATGTAAGATAATTTTCTTGAAGGTAACTCCCATTGGATGGCTTTATATAAACATTCTCTCTTATTCAGTTCCCAAACTATAACAGGGAAATTACAGTAGCCTAATTCAAATAATGTACTTAAGCTGTAATCCTAAATAAATAAATTCAAGTGTAAATTCCGCTGAATGCAGTGTGATTGTCTCCTAAATTAATGCAGAGGATTACACTCCCATGCACTGTATACTACAGAGAACAGAACAACAGCTTCCATTAATCTGTGTGAAAACAAACCTATCAGTGCCAGTAATGATACCTGTAAGAATGCCCAAGGACAGGTAAAGATGCTCCAAAGTGGTGGCAAAGGAACTCAAGATAAATCCAGCAGATGCAAGAAGTCCTCCAAGCATGATTCCCACTTGGCTAGAGACATGATTGCTGACAAAACTCCCGAGAGGAGCTTGAAAGGAAAAGAACATACTTTCATACCAGGAAAAAAATATATTTCATTGAAAGCTGGGCCAAAGCTTCAATTTATTTATTTATTTTATTTATTTATTAAATTTATATACCGCCCTATCTCCCTTGTCACCTCCCGCCTGGACTACTGTAATGCTCTCTACATGGGGCTTCCCTTGTCACCTCCCACCTGGACTACTGTCACCTCCCGCCTGGACTACTGTAATGCTCTCTACATGGGGCTTCCCTTGAGGAGCACTCGGAGGCTCCAGTTAGTCCAGAATGCGGCCGCGCGAGCGGTGATGGGAGCGACCCGTTGCTCCCACGTAACGCCGCTACTGCGCGAGCTGCACTGGCTGCCTGTGGCCTTCC
>NW_015387888.1:110349-156609 GCF_001527695.2 Protobothrops mucrosquamatus | reverse complement strand
GGGGGGTAGGTCATTCCAGAGGGCAGGAGCTGCCACAGAGAAGGCTCTCCCCCTGGGGGTCGCCAGCCGGCATTGTCTGGCCGACGGCACTCTAAGTTAATTACTTTAACTGTCCCCTTTATCTGGCTTCCCATTGACTTTGCCTATCAGAAGGTCATAAAATGAGATCACATGACTGTCCCCTTTACCTTCTGATAGAATTTTTAAACAAATTTTCTTTTTTTTCCTTTTTGTTTCCCCAAGGAGAAGGATCTCTTTTTTCATAAAATTATAATGGGCAGAGAAATATAATGCTTATGCTTAGCATTAAATAGATATTTAAAAGAAGGAAAGTTTAATTTCCGGGATGCCTCCCTTCGGGCTCCCTTGGCGTCTCCTCTCCCTCCAGGCTGGGGCTGGTCAGATTCCCCCCATGGGCAGTGCTGCGCCTGTCCCCGGCCAGCCCTCCTCCTCCATCTGCGGGCAGACCACGGTTTACCGACCTGGGTGGCGCCTCTCCCCGCACGCGTCCTCAGACTGAGGAGCTGGGTAGCCGTGGCTCTCGCTCCCCTCTGGCCTCCATCTGTCTGAGGGCGGAGCTCGGTGCACCCAGCTCGCCGGTGACAGGCTGGAGAGCGCGGGATGACGGCAGCTGCCCCAGGATGAGGGGAGGTGGGTGCTCCCGATGTCTGCAGGGGAAGAAGCAGCATGGAGGCTCCATGCCCAATCCAGCCCTGCCCAGGCACAGCACGGAAAGCGAGGCAGCAGCCCCATGTGTGTCGGACCCAATCCTTGCAGAGCACCCTTCTCCCACCGCCCCGACCCAGTTCCTTATCTCTGCCCGGCTTGTTCGGCGGCCTCATGGTAGCGTTATTGGGCAGGAGGCAGCAAACAGGGCTTGCTGAGGATCGAGCGGCATTAGGCAGGAGGCAGCAAATGGGGCTTGCTGAGGATCGAGCCGCATTTGCCGCCACCGCTCTCGAAGCCGGCAATCAGCAGGGTCCTGTCACAGGAGGACTCAGGGGTGCCGGGGTCCAGCCCTATGAAGCCCACCTTCTTCTCACCCTGCGTGGCTTTGGCAGGTGTCTGGCAGGGGTAGGGAAGCAACAGGCCCCGCCCAGATGCCCTCGCCTCCCCCAAGCATTTTTTTACTAACCTGCCTTTCAGCTGCATTCCGTTTCTCCATTCGCTTTTAGTCTTTGCCACGTGTTTGTGGTTCTATTAGTAAAAAAAAAAGTTCTATCAGACTTTCTAACTTCTCGTGAGATCTTGTGAGAAGTTAGAAAGTCTCACAGAACTTTTTTTGGGGCCCACAAACACGCGGCAAAGGCTGAAAAGCGAATGGAGAAACGGAATGCAGCTGAAAGGCAGGTTAGTAAAAAAAAATGCTTGGGGGAGGCGATGGCATCTGGGTGGGAGCGGCAGCCTTACCCTGCGTGGCTTTGACAGATGTCTGGCAGGGGGAAGGAAGCAACAGGCCCCACCCCACCCCTCGCATGGAGCGCCCTGCTCCCGCCGCTCCCCCCACCCCCCCACGGTATCTTTTTTCCAGCTCCGACGCATCACTTCCTCCGCCGCTGTGTGGTTCGCCACCACAGACCTAGCCTAACAATTCAGGGATCTATTGAAACAATGTTGCAGCATGAGAAAATAAGCACTGCCCAAAATGAAATGCAGACTACACTAAAATTGATTCAAGAGTCAATGCAAAAAAAATCATAAAGAGACAAAAAGCAATTTTGAGAAATTAAGTGAAGAAATTTTGGATATAAAGGCACAATTTGAAGTTCACCATCAAATGATTGCCAAAAATGAACAAAGAATTCAGAAAATGGAAAATAAATAAGATGATATTGATAAAAAATGGAAATACTATTACAAGAAAATGAAAAATTAGAACAAGCAAATCAAATTCTAGAAGGAGCGGTGGCAATCCTAGAAATGGAGAAGGCAGAACACTATTTGAGATTTCAAAATATCCCTGAAGACAGAGAAGAAAATATAGCAGTTGTGATCATTGAGCTACTGGCAGAGGCCTTGAAAGCAGATAGAGCAGAGATGCAAATGGAGATAGATGAAATATTTTGAATGAATTCAATCTACGCAAGGAAATATAAACTACATAGAGAAGTACATGTGAGATTCATAAAGAAAACAACAAGAGATGAAGTACTGAGAAAATAATAGAAATGAAGTACCAAAATATTTCTTTAGTAGGAGACTTTAATGCGATAGTAGATGGTACAATTGATTATAAAAGCAGTAAAATAGAGAAAACTGGAAGAAGAAGATTACCTAAGACATTTTTAATATGATAGAAGAAATTGGAATACAAGATGTTTGGAGGGAAATTAAGCCTTTTCTACTTCAATATACTTTTTATTCAAATAGTCAAAAATCCTGGTCAAGAATTGACATGATTTGGATGACGTCTGAATTGAGAATGAATATACAAGAAATTGAGATAGAACTGGGTACATGGGCAGACCATAATCCTTTAAAAGTGACATGGAGAGGAATACAAAGAGACCAAGATGGACTTTAAATCAATCTATACTAAAAGAAAGAGAATTTATAGAATTAGCAAAAAAAGAAATGGAGTTTTTCTTTAGAGAAAACAAAAAAGAAGATACAACATTATAAAATGTATGGAACACAGCCAAAGCATATTTCAGAGGTATAGCCATAACATACACAGCAAAGAAAAACAAACAGAGAAGACAGCAATATGTACTACTAAAAGAAAAATTTGGAAAGTTGGAATCAGAACTACAAAAAAAACCCGTAGAAAAATTTTTTGAAAAGAGAAATATAAACAATAAAACACAAACTAAATCTGTTAGATTCAGAAAAATTGGCACAGCACATAAAAAGAGCAAAACATTTTTTTTGAAAATGCAAATAAACCAGGAAGATGGTTAGCTTATAAACTGAAAAACAGAAGGAGAAGAAAATGATACACAACTTAATAGATGAAAAGGGCTGTCTACAATTTAAAAATGAAGAAATAAAAAAGATAATTAAGGAATATTACAAGAAACTGTATGACATAGAAGAAATTCCAAGACAGAGAACGATCCAATATCTATAAGAAAATAATCTTCCAAAAATTCCAGAAACATTTAAGACTATGTTAGAGGAAAAAATCACAATGATGGAAATAACAGAGGCCATAAGAAGGCAAAAAAATGAAAAAAACAGCGGGTCCAGATGGATTACCGGCGGAGTTATATAAAACCCTACAAGATACATTAAGTGAAGCGTTGAAAGACATTTGTAATGTCTTCCAGCCACATGGATGGAAGCAAATATTACTTTAATACCAAAAGAAGATTCAGATTTGACACAGATTAAAAACTACAGACTGATATCGCTTCTGAATGTGAATTATAAAATTTTTATTTCAATAATGGCAGAGAGATTGAAAAAATACCTAATTGAATTTATACATCCAGACCAAAATGGTTTTCTACCAAACAGACAAATTAAAAACAATTTGAGAGTGATAATGGACATATTAGAATACTATGAACTACATCCAGGGAAACAACTAGCACTAATATTCCTAGATGCTCAAAAGGCATTTGATAATGTTTCCTGGCAATTTATGACTCAGCAATTACAAATAATGGACTTTATAAATATGATAAAAACAATATACAACAAACAAACAGCGAAAGTGATCATGAATGGAGATTATACTGAGAACTTTGAGATAAGAAAAGGTACAAGGCAAGGATGTCCATTATCTCCATTGTTATTCATTTTCACTCTGGAAGTCTTAAATAGAAATATCAGACAAGATATAGGAATTAAAGGACTGGAAATAAAAGATGAAACATATAAATTACAAGCATTTGCAGATGATTTGGTATTTATCTTAGAAGAATCTTTGGAGATGATTACTAAATTACTGGGAAAGGTAGAACAGTACAGAGAAATGGCAGGACTGAAAATAAACAGAAAAAAAACTAAAGTAATAGTTAAAAATCTTACAGATAAACAAAAAAAAACAAATGTCAGAAAAAAGAGAATTACAGATATTAAAAAGGTTAAATATTTGGGTATACATTTAACATCAAGATGTTCAACAATAAAAGAAGATAATTACACAAAATTATTGAATCAAATAAAACTGGATTTGGAAAATCCAAAAATGCAAAAATTTGCAATTGTCAATACTAGGAAGAATTGCTACAGTGAAAATGAATGTATTGCCGAAAATCTTATTTTTATTTCAACCAATACCCATAAAACTCAAGATTTTTTTTTCAAGATTTAAATTTATTAATTTTGAAATTTGTTTGGCAAGGAAAGAAAGCTAGAATTAAGATGACAACGTTACAAGATGCTAAGGAAAATGGAGGATTTGGTTTACCGGACTGGGTTTTGTACTATCAAGCATCTGTATTAACATGGATAAAAGAATGGATAACTCTTAGAAATAAAAGGTTGTTATATCTGGAGGGGCATGATTTACAATTGGGGTGGCACACTTTTTATGGTATGGGAAAAATAAAATTCATAAATATTTCCAAAACCATTATATAAGAAATGCATTGTTAACAGTATGGGAAAAAATAAAAAGTAAAATATATTTGAAAATTCCAGAGTGGTTGTCAACAATGAAGCATTTGTACACCCAAATTTGGTGGACTTTGAAAAAATCTGGACATATAGTGATATTCTAAATTCTGAAGGGAATTTAAAATCTAAACAAGAAATGGAAAATCAGGGTATAAACTTGTCATGGTGGGCATATTTACAAATGCAAACTACATATGAAAAAGATGTTAAACTGTATGGATTTTATAAAGAACAAACGGCATTTGATAAGACTTTGTTAACTTCAAATGAGACATTAATTAAGAAAATGTATATTTTTATTAACCTTGGAAATGGAAAGTGAACAAGTTAAAGAAACAATGATAAGATGGGTGAAAATTTTGGGATATAATATAGAATTAGAAAAATGGCAAAACCTATGGGAAAGAAATTATAAACTAACAATGTCAACTTCTTATAAAGAAAATTTATATAAAATGTTTTATCGATGGCACCTGCCTCCAGCAAGATTAGCAAAAATGTTTAATAAATATGTCAGATAGATGTTGGAAATGTAAACACAAGTCAGGCACGTATTATCATGTTTGGTGGACATGTGATAAAGTAAAGAATTATTGGAAAAAGATACATACTTGGTTAGAAAAGATGTTGGGAGAACATCTAGATTTTAAACCTGAACTTTTTTTATTAGGTATAATGCCAGAAAAGGCTAACAAACAAAGCTTATATTTGATTTTGCATGTCACAACAGTGGCAAGAATAATATTTGCGCAACATTGGGAAAATGAAGAAATACCATCAGATGAAGAAATAATTAAAAAAATACTAGAATGCACAGAGATGGACAGATTGACTATGAGACTGAAAAAAAAAGAAGAAACACATTATTATCAAACTTGGGACTTATTTTACCGATGGCTACAGGAAAGAATAAAGGATTAGTAATTAAATATGTATTACCGTATTTAAACCCAGACAGCACATTGGTTGAAAAATTATTATTGTATGTATGGAAAAAATCAATAAAATCTTTTAAAAAACATCTGGAAGGCATTGAGTTAAGAAAGTTGAATTAGATAAAATCAAGAGCTGTGTCCATTTGGTTCTAGTTATTTGGGACTAAGCGGAAGGAGTTTATACTTAATACAAAACACAGCAGAAACATGCATTGCTGGATGGAGGATTGCATCATCTGCCATTGTAATACTGTACAGGTAGTCCTTAACTTACAACAGTTCATTTAATAACTGTTCAAAGTTACAACGGCATTGAAAAAAGTGAAGACCATTTTTTGCACTTATGACTGTTGCTGCATCCCCATGGTCACGTGATTTACATTCAGATGCTTGACAACTGGTTCACATTTATGACAGTTGTAGTGTCCAGGGGTTATGTGATCACCTTTTGTGACCTTCTGACAAGCAAAGTCAATGGGGAAGCCAGATTCACTTAGCAACCATGTTACTAACTTAACAACTGCAATGGTTCACTTAACAAATCTGTCAAGAAAAGTCGTAAAATGGGGCAAAACTCACTTAACAAATTTTTCACTTAGCAACATAAATTTTGGACTCAGTTGTAGTCATGAGTCGAGGACTACCTGTATATAAATACTTACCACACAACATAGTAGCACAATCTACAATGGAATGGATCCAAGCTGTCCGGGCATAGTCTTGTGCAAAGTAAGTCTGGAACTCCACAAAAAATATTGAGATACATCTGAGAAAAGAAAAAATAGAAAACCTAACTTTGGATGCGATACCATCACAGTGAAAGATTAGATAGAAATTGACTGAAGACGTACTCATTCTAGAATTAAGCCAAAATCTCTAAAAAAGATATCCACTTTTAAAGATGTGGAGATGCTCTCTTCAGAATTCAAATGTGCAGTCTACAATATCTGCAAATCCAACTTCCATATCAACCATCGTACCAAGACAATAGCAGCCACAAATGTCTCCCTAAATGCAGTTATTTTCAGAGACTGAACAAGCCACATGTAAATCTAAGAACAGTGTTTACTTCTGGTTTTCGGCAAAAAATGGCCTATCATAGTTGAACAATGGGTTCACTTTATGACTACCATGTTCATTTAGAACCATATTTGCTTAACGACCACCACAAAAAAGGGTGTAAAATCAGACTGGTCAAATGATGAGCCACTTTATGACCGTCAGGACTTACAATTGAAATTGCCAGACTTAATTATGGTTGTAAATCAAGGATTGGCTATAATGATGAAACTATGCAGTGCTAGGAGATTTCTGTCATTAGCAGGGAAGGCAGAGGTTGAGGCCTCGTGTTCAATGTTATAATTATACAATGTTATAGTCATACAACTGGTATGACTGGAGAGCCATGAACAGAACAGGCCAGATAAACTCAAAAGTTGACTGGGGCAACATGAGGAATACAAATGGCAAGAAATTCATCTTCTATATTCCAGAAGTGCCAGTCCTGCCATTTGACAAATTAAAGTTACGCATGTTATGAATATATATTATGGGAATATGTTTTCTTTAAAAAAAAACAACAGTAATCATTGTGTTTCCAATATGGGAGAATCTACACTGGAGTGCTGTAAGCTCTATAATGATAACTTTTAGCCTCACAAGTTTATCCAGTAGTCATGTGAAAATAATTATGTCATAGTAGTGATTGTGTTCAAGTGGAACACTGACCAGACACTAAAAATATTGTTACCAGTACAGGAAAAATACTTGGTAATTGAATGGCAAATGCATCAGTCATAGTAATACCTACCTGATTCTGAGCACTGTGTAGTGTTTCAACTACAGGTATTTTTGCATTTGGAAGCAATAAGTACAATAGTATGGGTAATTAAACTTTATTCCAAGGCAGTATGAGAAACAAGGAAAAATAATAGAATACAGCTCACAAAAATATATTTAAGAAGCAATAAAATACAGCTTGTACAAAAAGTATAGTGTAAAGAAGAGAGACAAAGAGCTCCCTGCTACTCAGAAAACCCTGAGAGTAATGGCAGATGGACCCCCATCTTCAAGCTAGCAAGTGTATTCCCCCACCCAGGTTAGATCTGCAGATAGGTTCTCCTCTATAGGCACTTCTGGTTTATATACATCACTGACAATAGTCAATTACACTGGCCATGTCAGTAGAAGGACAGACAGGATGGCTTAGAAGAACAGGAGGAAGAGCTACTACCAAGGCAATGATCAAATAAAAAGGTCTGAGGCAGGGACAAGAAGTAATGAGAGCAAACACCATAGGACTATCTTCCCTAGTTCACACAAAAATAAAGGGAAAGATGGAGGAAGCCCATTCATACTTATTAAGATTCCATCACTGTAATTTACAACAAAAATCTAAATGGCATTGGACTCCTACTCTGGTCTACTTGGAAGGGCTGATAATGTCTGCTCATCTCGGCCAAGGACAGGGGGAACAGGGTATCTTATCAACATGTCCACCTGTCCTTGGGAAGGAACAAGGAGGAGAAACATATCTAACTTATCATTGTCCAGCTTCACTTACCTATGTAAAAATCATTGTCATGGTAAGGCAAGGAGTATCTAATTAATAGCCAAGGACAGAGAATATCCAGATTTTTCATGCCAAGGACAAGATAAGAGAGAATGAATGTTCAAAGTTGTTTTTTGTTCAATCCTTGCCTCTTTCTCTCTCTTTAAAGTACTTTGGTTGGAGTGAATTTAGTTGGAGTAAAAGTGAGCCTCTTTTACTGTTCTGTTTTTGCTTGGATAAGTGCCTTGTATACTTTTTGAGACAAATGTTAATTATGCTTCATAAAATGAGGGCTAAAAAAGCTGAGGAGGGAGTAGCCAGATCTTTCACCATAGAATAATTATTCTTGATAATCAGACCTCAAGATGAAACTGTTCCTGTTGCTGAGATTCTTGGAATTCAAAGTGAAATGCCTCCAGTAAAGTCAGGCTTAATCCAGTCTGTGGCTGAGAATCCTTTTCAAGATTAATCAATTCCCCAGAAATGATAAATTGCAATCAATGTGTGACCCTATTTTTTTATTTCATTGATTGATTGATTGATTGATTGATTCATTCATTCATTCATTCATTCATTCATTCATTCATTCATTTTTATTATTTTTGTAAATAACTCAAGGCAGCAAATCCACATAATATTCTTTCCTCCTCCTATTTTTCCCATAACAACAACACTGGGAGGTGAATTGGGCTGAGAGAGAGTGATTGGCCCAAAGTCATTGAGATGGCTTTCATGTCTAAGGTAGGACTAGAACTCACTGGCTCTTGGTTTTTAGCCTGGGGCCTTCTTCCCTCTCCAACTGCAGGCTGTAAGAGAGGGCAAAAATCTCCGTGAATAGTTTGCAAAGGGGTTTGTCCAAATGAACGCAAGAATCACAAACTGTCCACTTCTACTTGTTTTCATCCTGTTCATTAGAAATCATTGTTTGCTACTTTGAGCAAAGGACAAAATTATTAAAATACAGCAAAGTCTCATGGCCAGAAAGGTTACCTGGTCACAGCTCGAGTGCAGATCGTAACAAGGAAGCAGCCAATCACAATCATCCATCCCCATCCGCCATCGGGAGGGGGGGTACTTGAATGTTTCTTTGCCACAGCCATAATTTGTTGAGGAATTACCACCACTTTTTAAACTGAGGTAATTAGTTTAAAAAGATTACTGCCAGTGAAGGCAGAATATACAGGGAATACTACCTGTTACAAGGATTATTCAACATCTGAAACAAGGAGAACAAAAAAAAAAATATTACAGCCAGCCATTTTTGTTCTCTGAAAAAGCATTTATCAAATGTTAAGGTGTATTTCTAGCTCTGAGGATTGCAAGATACAAATTCTACACATTGTTAGCAGCTAGATAAATCAAGAGTCCTTCCAGTGATCTAGAATGTCTGATTTGATTTTACTGACTGATATGAATTGACATAATACCAACTATTGAAGCACCTCAGTGTTTCCAAAAACCAAATTTAAAGCCACAATTTTAAAGACAGTGAAAAATGCAAATAAAAAAAATAATTAAAATCAAGAGTTAAAACAATTTAGAAGCCTGTATGAAACATGTGTTCTAATTGCCTTTTAAAAAGCTAATGAAAATATTATGCCTCTCAGCTTTTCAGATGAGCTTGGATGGCAACAGGGAAAGGTGATTTCTAGTCATTGTCAGTTGAGCTTCAGGAATTCATAACTGTAGGTCCACAAATACTCTCAGGAAACATGGAAGTTCATATCTTTTCATAAAACAGTTGTGGTGGCATAGTGGTTAGAATACAGTATTGAAAGCTGACTCTGCTCACTGCCTGGAGTTTGATCCTGACCGGCTCAAGATTGACTCTGCCTTCCATCCTTCTGGTTTGATAAAATGAGAACCCAGAATGTTGGAGGCAATATGCTGACTAAGTAAACCACTTAGAGAAGGCTGAAAAGCATTATGAAGTGGTATACTGTACAAGTCTAAGTGCTATTGCTATTGCTAAATAACCTGAACCTAAGCAGTAGAGGGCTTTAAGATAATGACCAATATATTGTATTTGCCAGCCAGTTGGCAAACAATGCAGGGCTTTGAGGATAGGGATCATATGCATCCTTCCCGAAACCAACCTTTTGTTATCAGTTGAAGTTTCCAGATAAGAGACAAATGTTTGAGTGGGGGGGAGGGGATTTCAGATTAGAAGAACTCCAAGGTCTCTTCCAATTCTGTTATTCTGTTGCCCCATGTAAATCTCATTACTGTAGTCTATCATGGAAGTTGCCAGCACATGCATCATAGCTTTATGTTTATTATCTTCCAGAAAGGAATGTTGTTGAGATATCAGAAAAAGTGATCAAAGCAGGTATTCCTGTCCATTGCTTTAATCTAGAAAATCAGAGAGTTCTGCATCCACAAATACTTAAAAAATGCATACTTCCTCCTTCAAGTCCATTCAGTACAGACAGATCTACCACATCTTTGAGGTTGTTCACAAGAGACACCTCTGTCTTAGTTGGATCTGATGTCCATTTATTATCACTCATCTAGTCCATTCCTGCCTGCAGAAAGGCATTGGGGGAACATGACCATTTTCTGAAGAAAATATAGACAAATAAATCTGGGGATCATCAGCCTCTAATATCCAGATCATCCCCCACCCCAGTAATTCCATGCAGATATTGACCTACACTGGAAACAAAATGATCTTTTCCAGTTTAGCATATTGTATAGATGTAATCTGCCTGATGTCATGATTTCTTACCTCTAGAGAAAGGAGATTAGGTTAGAATATATTCTCATACAGTAACAAAATTGCATTCCCCAGAATTTTCCAGGAAAAGGTATGATAAACTGATTAAAAATCTCCTCAACTGATCTGCTAACAAGTAACTAAAATATATCTCAGAAGAAGAGAAACAATGTCTGAAGCAGACAATACCATCCTTGGCAGACTTGAAGCCTGGTATCAATTCTTTCAGAATTTTCCTTTGGAAACTCAGGGGTCTCCATTATGGGGGGAGGGGAATCTGAAAAAGTCAAGATAGCAGCCATGCCAGACAATGCATGTAAAAAAGGGATGGGGCTTTGAGTGCATGCTTTTTTAATCACCCCATGGACCCAGCAAACGCAGAAAGTCCTTCAGATCACCTATCTTAATAGCTCACAATGCTGTTGAAAGCTATATGGCTTTCACCCCTTCCCCACAGCCTTCTCAATTAAATTAAGTTTTCAAACTAATATGAAAAACTCTCTGGTATGTGTTTGTTTTTCTTGGAGAGGAACTTAAAATGGCCCAGCTTCAGTCTAATTAACTATTGCACACAAATATTCACGTTGACAAGAATCACAGATTGACCCATCAAATGTCATCTGATGCCATCTAGGCTGAGACCGGTTTCTCTGTAAACAATCAAAAGTAACTTAAGAGAAATCTGCAGGTCACCATCTCTAATTAGCACTGATCTAAGAAGGTCTTACAACATAACTACCAAGTACACACCAGAATTGTCCAACATGCTATAAGAGCTTCCTTTGGAACCAGGCTATATGTTGGTAATTAGTTTGCATTATGGCCTTTGCACATTCGAGCTACCCATTAAAAAAAAAATCAGCTGTAAATATTTGACCGGATCCTTGGATTCTACACAGAAGATTCCTTAGTGCTAATGTTTTGAAATATGCTTGATATTTGCTGGACAACATGGATCTACTCTGATGCTTCCTAGCCCCTCACCCATCACCATTTGTGATCCTCAAAGCTCTCCATGAACATAAGGTGGCATAAGGTGGCAAAATGGTCACATTTCTGTAGTACAATTTTCTGTCAAAATTGAAATGACTCCATCTACCATCCTGGATACTACTGGGTTTGGGCCATTTCTAGGTAAAGTCAGTTTCAAGTAGAGAAAATATTTATTAATTTAATTAATTAATATCATTCCTTTATTATTATTTTTTAAAAAAACGCAAGGTAGTGAACATATCCAACACATCTTCCTTATCCTATTTTCCCCACACCAAGAATCCTGTGAGGTGAGTTGGGCTGAGAGAGTGTGTAACTGGCCCAAAATCACCCAGCCAGGATTCATGGCTGAGGTGGGACTTGACCTCATGATCTCTCGCTCTCTAGCCTGGTGCCTTAACCACTGGCTGAAATAATGAGATATTACAGTACTGAACAGAGGTTTTGGGAAATTTTGCTAGAGACAGTTTCTACATTCCTTTTTAGCCAGAAATGCACCGAATCGTGCCTATTTACTGTCGATATCTGCACAACATACATTTTGTTCTCCCTGGAAAGAAAGCAAACAAACCAACTTAGTTTAGCCTTAGGTACCAAGATTTTTTTTTTAATAGTAGCAGGTGGTTATCAATAGAAGGCCCATATATTTTACCTTTCTACAACATCGTCTTGTCTTGAAGGAGAAGACAAGTCTTGGAGGACAGCCTGTTTTCTAGCTTATATAATTTGTTTTTTTTTCAAGTTATGGTGAATCATGTTTCATTCAAAGTACAATAGATTAACCAGATCCATGGTATTTTTACATGGATTGTGCAAAACGTTTGCAACTTGGTGGTATTGGGAACTGTGGACTACAACTTCCAGAATTCCTAGGTAGTATTTGAGAGCTATGGTTCCAAGAAATTTGAAAGACAATCAGGAAGGAGGTAGGGTGTGCCATATCCAAGCTTTCTCAGCCCTAATATGAAAAAGTTGCCCCAGGTTTAAATGTGATATAAAACATTACTTGATGGGTTAAAAAGGCTTTAGAGATTTTGTCTGATTTAATAATGAAATAATAATTGATTGATATCATAGTTGATAATTATTAGGGAGCAAACTTGTTTAGGGGTTAAAAAGATTTTATAGACGTAGAGTGATGAAATGATAGAACACGTCTTTAAAAATAGATATGTGTTTTTTTGGAACTATACTATTATTTTAAATATGATAATTATTTTGAAATAGAGAGAGAATTTCTGTTTGATTTAATAATGAATGAAGGCAGGGAATTTCTTGACATTATACTTGATAAGTATTTGAAGGTATAAACTTTACAAAAGGGCTTAAAAAGATTTTTTATATATGTGGATTGATGAAATGATAGACTATATTTTAAAAAATAGAACTGTATTTGTTGGATTTATATTGTTATTTTAAACGTGAAAAATACGCTGTAATAGAGAGAAAGTAAGAGCCATTTGTGATAGGGAAAAATTAGATTTAATGAACGATCTATTATTAAGGATACCTGAAATCCCAACTATATGTCTATTGAAATGTAACTGGAATAAGACAATTGCAATTAGTAAAGCTTAAAACAGGATATACAGTAGATTATCATAATTGCAAGGTGATTGAGGATCTTTGTTTGATTGAACTTTATCTAAAATTGTATTAATTTTAATTTTAATAAGTAATATTATACCTTACAGAGAGCACATTGTTTATAATTAATTTGAGCTATATGCATATGACTTTGTTTTTGAATGATTTGACACTCTGATCACCACACTGTGTCTTAAGCTTTTGTATAAAAAAAATGGAAAAAACTAATAAAACTTTTATATAAAAAAAAAGTTGCCCCCCAAAAATATTTTCTTATAAACTCCATAGACCTGTGGCCCTAAACTTCTTTAGCTTGCTATTAATATAGCTTTGCTATGAATACATTTGCCATCCATTTGACACCATATATGTCATACACATTTGCATAATGAAATTCCTCACTAAGATGCTTGGGTAGCATCTAAGAATGTCTGCAAAGATCAAATAGCCACTCTTTTTGGCAATACTGATACTGGGATCCCTGAAAATATGTCAGAATGAAAATGACATTTCAAATTGCTGACAAAAAATACTTCCAATCAACTTTTTATTAGGAAAATTTATTAATTTCTGGGATTTTATAGGACTGCAGAATACAGGTAGTTCTCAACTTACAACAGTTCATTTAGTGACTTTTTGAAGTTACAAAGGCACAGAAAAAGGTGACTTATGACCTTTTTCACACTTACGACTGTCATGCTTGGTGTTCAATTCTGGTCATAAGTTGAGAACTACCTGCATATTTCCGTTTGTAAATTCCTTCTGTACTGCTTCCTGCATATATTTTTTATCCAGAAAATCCACTGAACAAGAAAACAGGATCAATGTCTTTTGAATGAATAGTTTTCAGAGCCACCTTCTGAAAAGTCATTTGTGGCTCTTGGATAGATAATGACTTTAAATTAATAATTCTTTCCTGTTTATAAAAACCAACTGAATAAACTTTTGAAAGTCTGCTCAAATGAACATGACTATTTAGTCATACAACCACATTTATTGCATTGTCTATATTTCATTCTCCCATCTTTCTCTCTTCCTTTTATGTGACTTGACTGTGTAGACTTTTTCCTGTAGACTGAAATGATAAAAGCAACGCATTCATTTTATCAGTCTGGAAAAGAAAAGTAAAGGGGATTAACCTTCACCCCAATTGCATTGTTAATATAAGCTTTATACCTAATCAAATTGGCAAGAAGATACCCCAATACTACAGTGCTTCAATTTTAATAATAATTTATCCCTCTTTATCTTCTTGAAAGTTTATGTTAGATTTACAGATATAGTATTAACAAGTTTCTTAAAAGTTTTTGAATCATTCTGTTCTTCGTCTTTTCACTCCAAATTCCAATTCCTCATGCTTTTGACTAATAGTTACATCTGGAATTTTGAGAGTCTATATGTAAGATCAGAAGACATCACTAGAAGTACAGTTAGGCCTGTAGATAGATTTCTCACTCATTTCTGTAGTGGTTTCTCACTCATTTTTAGTTAAATGCTTCTTTAAAAAGAAAATAAAAATAGGATGATAAGGAAGTTGAAGAATATCAGATAGTGTTTTAGAGCAGGGGTGTCAAACTGCTGGCCCATAGGCCGGTTTCCTCATTCCGAAGCCGCACCCACCCCATTACCAGCAATGCAAAAAGAGTCGCGATACGTCGTGACACGTCACATAACATGGCGAGCTTGACACCCGTGTTTTAGAGTATGTAGTTGGATTCCTGCAATTAGGTTGGGAAACTGGCAAATGTAGGATGGATTCATCACAAATCCAATATTAGAAATAGTTTAGCATCCCGCAAGAAAAACAATGCAACTTTCCAGGAAATTCTGTTACTGAACTTAGACAAAGGAACAAAGGACATCAATGCCAGATTTCAATCTGAGCTGGTGTAAATGAAATTTTTATCAACTATATTCATCTTCAATAACTGCAAATACTGTTGTTGTTGTTGTTGTTGTTATTAACTCTGAGTTAGTCAGCTTACTAGTGCACACAGAATGGCTATGACTCATAAGGCAAAGCTGACTATCCTTTCTGCATTTTATCCCCATTTGAGTTCAGTGTTTACAATGCACTCAACCATATAGGTCAGGAATTTAGTATTAGCTTTCATGCATCTGAAGAAATTGGTGCCATTCCATAGAATGCCATCATAAATGTATTAGCCTTATATTAATGCACTGCAATTACTGGGTTCTCTGGTCATTTGGAAGTCTCATTGCATTAAACCCAGTGAAAGGAGACATACCTTGATCATCTTTAAGTCAGATATTTCCCTTTGGTGTCAATTAACAAGATGAACAGTGGAAACAAAAGTAAGATTGATCTGTGTATAAGTTCAAGGCAATTGCAAAACAAAAGAATAGCTGTCTTCAGAGAAAGGGGAAACATTTTTTCTAGGTGATAGCTGTGATTTTTTTTTAACTGCTCCCTAAAGGTCAGAAATGCAGAATGTTATTTGATATGGAACAGATGAAACAATCACAGATCAACCATTTCTACTGAATTACTGCTATATTTTAAAAGTTTATATTTTATCACTTGGGTATTTGTCAGCATGATCTTTTGGAGGTTTGCAAAAATGGAGCCCGTATTTTGTCCTCCCATGTTTTATAGATCCAGGAACCTCAGCGAATGGGATGGGGACAGAGAAACTGAAAGCATGATAACATGTGAAGGCACATGAAAGGGCACATGTGCAATGATTTGTTTCTGTTCCTGGACTCTAAACCATAAGAATTGTTATCATACCCAGAAATTATTTTTCACAGATACAATTCAGAATGTAAAAACAGATAAGCACAAACTTTCAGAAATTAGCAACCCAGGTTTAGAAAGAACATCCACATTAAGAGATCACTGCAAAACTCCAATCTAGGAATGACTTTATGAGTCTTCAGAAAAGTTTTGGGTCAAAAGCCAAAATTTCCTTATGACCTTCATAGATCTGATCTGATCTTAGAATACTGCCAGCTACTGAGATCTCCCTTTCTTAGCTCCAGTTGACAAGATATTGTCAAAATTGTCATCCAAAATATCTGGAAAGCACCAACTGCTTGTCAGCAACTCATTACCCAACATGCATCTGCATTTATTTTTTTAAAACAGTGTTCTCAACCTCTGCAACTTTGCTGGCTGGGGAATTCTGGGAGTTGAAGTCCATGCATCTTAAAGTTACTGAGGTTGAAAAACACAAGGAAACCCAGTTCAGACTAAGTTTAATTGTTTTTAAGAATGAGAAAGCAGATTGGGAAGAAAGAAATATGGAAGGCAAGAGTCTTCAATCTTTTGTTTCCCTTGCTGTCATTCCCTTACATACCGTATTTTCCGGCGTATAAGATGACTTTCTAAACCCTGAAAATCTTCTCAAAAGTCGGGGGTCATCTTATACGCCCAGTCGTCTTATACGCCGGAAAATACGGTATATAGAGAATCAGAGGAATTGTGATAAATTCACCCCCGGTGGGAGTAGCTTGGGGGAGGCGGAGCTTGAAAGGAGGCGGGGCGGTAGGAGATGCTCATGGGGGATGCAGTGGCGGCTCATACTGAGCGTGCGACCGGTGGCTGCGGAGGTGGGCAGGCAGGCGGCGGCAGCGCAAGGCGTTCCCTCTTTTCTCGTGCCCCACATGGTAGGGAGGAAGGAGGATGAGGCTATGGGTCTGGAAGGGGAGGGGTGTCAGCTAAATTCCTCTCGGATTTACGAAGCAGGAATGGAGGGGGGACAGAAAACAGCTACACGGTCCTTTCACCCGTCGACTTCCACCGAGCTTTTATAGTATTTTCACTTCCCCATTAATTTTTCTTGTTAAATGTAATCAAATAATTACAGAACTTGTTTTTATGAAGTAATAACATTTGTTGCCTTGCAGATCTTTGAGATATTTGGCCCAGTGTCACATCCCTTTTATGTAGTACAGTTTAATAGTCCTAAGCACATTCAGTCTAAATATATTAAAATAAAAGATGCAGTATGTTTTGCTCCAGCTGTGGAAAGCTTCACTCAGTATATATTTCCAGAAAAATTGAAACAGTAAGTTAGACATATACACTTTTTGTTCCTAATGTTTTTTTGCAAGTGCAAGATCTGCTTTTTTCAGATCAACCAAGTGTTGATCCATTGGTCAGGGCAGGAATTGACCAACTGGCTTGTTGTTTGATATGTGATGTTGTGGGCTGAGAGAGTGACTAGCCCAAAGTTACCCAGCCAGTTTTCATGCTTCAGGCAAAACTAGAAATCACAGTTTCCTGATTTCTAACCTGGTGCCTTAACCACTAGACCAGGGGTAGGCAATCTTGGCTCTTTTATGACTCGTGGACTTCAACTCCCAGAATTCCTGAGCCAGCCATGCTGAGGGGAAAGGGAGAGGTTTCCAAGCTGAGCCATGCTGGCTCAGGAATTCTGGGGGTTGAAGTCCACAAGTCATAAAAGAGCCAAGGTTGCCTACCCCTGCACTAGACCAAATTGGCTTTCAAAGTTTGAAATATACATGCACACACATAAATAATTTAAACAGTAAAAAATTTCTAAACTCTTTTTAGCGGTGTCTAATTTATTTATCTTTTTATTTTTTATTTATGTAGACTTATCCCACCTTTATTATTTTTAAAAATAACTGAAAGTGGCGAACATATCCAACACACCTTCTTCCTCCTATTTAGGCCCTAATGACCTAATCCTAATAATCTATCTCTGCATGTTTAACTAGATCTCAAAAATTAAGAGTTGAGATTGATATGTTTCTTCATATATTTCATAACCTGATCCTGTATTTAGAATTTTGGTTATAAACTGGATTCTCTGCAAAGGCCCACTAGAGCAGTCTTCCTCTACTTGCTATCCACCATATACCGTATTTTCTGGCGTATAAGACGGCTTTCTAAACCCTGAAAATCTTCTCAAAAGTCGGGGGTCATCTTATACGCCCAGTCGTCTTATATGCCGGAAAATACGGTACCTAAGATTTACAAAGGAGAGGAAAGCAAAGTCCGTTTTCAATTCCTCTTCAAATTGCTACTGTGGGATGCTCTCATCCGGATTGGAAAAGGGGAGGGAGGGAGGTATGGGTTAATTACTCCATTCAAAGCCAGAATCCTGAAAGGGATGGGGTCATTTTTATGAGAATATAACTGATGGATTATAAAAATAAAAAGTAATTGTGTCCTAATATTCCCAAACTACAGATAATACTCTTCTTCAATCTTCAACTCCCAGACCTCAAGGAACTTTATGTTGTTGGGACTTCTAGGCACTACATTCACAGAAAGCTGGAGGACCCCCGGCTCGAAAAGTCCAGCCTTAAATATAGTATTGATTGAGCTACATCTGTATATTGTGATGTATTTTGTTGAATCTGCTATAAACATTAATACTCAACTTCTAAGCAGTATTTCACATTACAACATTTGTAAAAGAAGGAATAAAGCAAACATGTTTACCTCGAAGAATTGGAGGCTGCCAAGATAGTTCTTCATCCACAGAGCAAAGCAAAGAGATGGAAAGACACTTCTGTAAAGAAATGAATATAAAATTATTCTTTTTAAAGAAGATTTATAAAGAAATGGACACCAGAGAATGCAGATTTGATCATGCAGTCAAGGTTCCCATCCTGACACACACGGTCAAGATGACTTTGGAAATGGATTATAAACTAACTTGGTAACCTATAAGTTTCTTTCCACGTTTACATATAATAACCACTTATCAAAGATCCACACCCAATTCTTATAAAAATATGTCCTGAAAACAGAAATAACATATTAGCAAGGGTTATTCCAAAATGCATTTAAGGTTTGAAACAAGGATCATCCTAGCAGCCTAGATGTTTTGTTTTGATTCACACATGACACGAAGGCAAGCTTTGTTGAAAAATGATAGTTGGATCATGGAATACATTATTAAGCCATAATTTGACAGCTGATTTATATACTTTAAGAGGCTAAGCTGAAACCAATTCCTTTTCCCATACTAGGCCTTACTGAAGTCTGAATCAAGGCTTTCTATGATCATGGTTAGTCAATGTATTATTCAATTGCTTCATATCAGACTCCAAATAATTTGGAGCAAAGGAGATCAACACATGGTAGAAGAGAAAGAAGAAAGAAGACAAACCAAATAAAATACGGTATATCCCTGAGGCATCACATTCTCTGGATCTTTGAAAACATGTTTTGTTGGGGCAATGACAGGGCAAAATACACTTTGCCTAAGTATGCAAAATTATTGATCAATGTAAATCAATTTTATCTGGGACCCATTACAAAAAGCTTGTCAGAACAAGTATTAGTTGAAGTTAAGCGGTGAATGGTAATCTAGCCTATAAATTAAATGTCAATCATCTTCTCCCCATCTTGGAAATACAGATTCTGATCAGCAGGTTCAGACAGCCCCAGTTGGCACCTTACTTCACGGCTTGCAGAATGCCAAGTCAAGATGACAGTAATCCATTATCACATACTCACTGTAGTGTGTTTGCATGTATTCATATGTGAAAAACTATGTCGGATTAGCATCATAAATCTGCTTAGTAAGGGAGGCTAAACTGATGGAAAGTTTATTATTGGAGGCAGTCTGTTCTTAGGATATGCATGTCACTTGATCCTGTTGGCTAATCACACTTTCTATGGTATATAATCTGCGTAATCTTTTGAATCAAAAGCAAATGTACATGAGTGGCACATGATATAATTAAATCAATTATCATTCTAAAGCCACTCTTTTTTTTAATCAAGGGTTGTGCCAATTTCAGGATAAAGCAAGGGTGATGGACCAAGAAAAAGGATGGCATTGACTCTCCAGAAGGACCAGGACTTTTGTCCCTTGAGAACACGTGAGGACACTCCACAACTGCAATTTCTAGCACTGAATGATCTCAGATTTTACATAAAGTGGAGAAAATCTACAAGTGACTCTTTCCACAGAGGTAGATCATATATCTCTCTGTAGCTGAAATGCACGAGAATTGCCATTCAAGCTTCAGTCACACTGAGCCCTTCCCTGCAGGAAAGTTAATGTGCTTTCCACTCATCCTCAGTCTGACAAAAAACAATTTCCAACATGAAATCTGTCTCCATCGCTAATCTCTAGTATGCCTCTATTTACTGCCAATTCCTTGACTTTCTTCCAAAATAATGGGTGATGAAATTTTACCCATCTTCAGGTGTCCCTATGTAATCTCAGTGCAACCAGTTCTCCCCAAAAGTCCAGCTCTGCCTTACAATCCAGCAGGAAAGAAAGAACCAATTGATGACATGTCTTTACATTTTCCCATTCCTTTAACACAACTGTACAGTAATTTTGTTTATTTAATTTGTATTCCCTCTTTATTATTTTTACAAATAACAAGGCAGTGAACATATCCAATGCAACTTCCTCCTCCTATTTTCCCCACAAAAACAACCCTGTGAGGTGGTTGGGCTAAGAGAGAGCAACTGGCCCAAAGTCACCCAGTTTGCTATTATGGCTAGGACTCACTGTCTCCCACTTTCTAGCCTGGTGCCTTAACTAGTAGAGTCTAAAAAAATGCTCTTAATTAATTAATGCTCTTGTTGCACAAACATCAAAGGTCTTGCTCACCATTTTATTTTTTATTTTTAAAGGTTTTGTCATTCATCTTAATATTCTTGGGTATATGTTGTTCCAATTCCTTTTTCTCTTGGGGGTAGGGCACCTTTTAGAGTATTCTTGCATAACTTCAGTGAATGGTTAGCACATTATCAAAAATCAGTGTTTGGGTTCCCTTTTTAATGATTTAGTCTGCTTTTTAAAGTGTTTGAAAATCAAAGATAGGGATGAGCAGTGGCCCTGTTCCTTTTTATTGGTCTTTTTAAAATCAGGATTTCCATTTTTTGAAAACAGTGGTCTTGCTTCTGTGCATCTGACTTTGCTGGCTAACCATTCTAACATGCTATGAATTGCATGGCACTACATTCCAGCTGAGTTTCTAAGGCTGTACCTTTGAGTGATTTTCAAGGATTCTGAAAAAACTTGACCCTGCTTTTTTAACTTTCTTTTTACCAATCCTTTTGGAAAGATCATAACCTCTGAAGTCCAGTGTGGACTGTTTATTATTGTTAATCACCTATTTCCCTTATTATTTCAATAATTCCAGTGCTATACAGGCAGTCACTGGAAATCAAGTGAGAGGCAGAGTCTAATTGATTCTACTCAGGGTAAACAATTGATCCATCATGTTAATGCTAGAGGCAAAATAAGCATGCGGGGAAAGAAAAGTATGAAATTGTGACCCTGGCTAGAATTCCCAGCAACCATAGCCTGTATGCTAATAGTGAGGAAGCTAGAAGTTTTAGTTGAGCAATATCCTAAGGACCACAGGTTGCCCAACATATATTTTCTTATCTTCCACAAAATGGCAAAGGTCAATACATTGGCCTAGTTCATATGTAACTCTAACTCTAAACTCTAGTTTAACAGCGTTTGCAGGAGACATGCTTGTATGCTCCAACCTCTCTTTTCTTTCAGAGTATCTACAAAAGACTTTTGCTACCCTGTTCAATGAACCATGGTTTCTCTAAGAACAATATCAACTGTGGTTTTGTAAAATAAGCAAAGGAACAAAGCCATCATTTGAAATTGGTTTGTTGCTCTCATCAGATTTGGGACTGGTAGACACATTGCATTCGGGCCTAGTGTATTTTCTTGACTTAATAGAATCCATGATTTATTTCTATGTGCTTAAGGGAAGGACTGAGCAAGAAAGAGAACCGAATACTTCCAGTCCAAAGTTCATTCAGATTCATTCCAACAGCATTAAACCAGAGTTCAACATTAAGTGTTAAAATTGTTCTCAGTCATTTCTTCCTTTTTTAGAAGGCAGAACAGAGAAGAACAAAAGAATGATGAAGTCTCCTTGTTTTCCTTCTGTTTTCACTTACAAGTCTGAATTGTCATCAGTGTTCTTTTGGTGGTATGTCAACTTAACCGCCAACAGTTGACAATAATAAACTTGAAATAGAGGCAAACAAGGGTGTGCTATACTGCTTCAGGATTCCTGGCACATTTTTATCTGAGTCATGAGCTAATTGTACATCATGATTTCCATGTAACCTGAAACAGGCTCAAAAAAATATTAAGCCATCAATTATATACATCAGCACAACTTTTTCTTATGAATGCTGGGAACTGGAATCTTTTTTATTACTAATCTCTAACTGCTTCATACCCATCTGCAATGCTGAGAAGCAAAGAAAGGTAGCAGAAGAAACTGTCCCAGGCCAGTATAAAGCTCACAGCCCTCCTCACAGCCCTCACACAAGTAGTCCTCGATTTATGACACTGTTGCTAAGTGAGACATTTGTTAAGTGAATTTTGCCCCATTTTATGACCTTTCTTGCCATGGTTGTTAAGTGAATCACTGTAGTTATCAAGTCATTAAGTTATTAACATGGTTGCTAAGTGAATCTGTCTTCCCCGTTGACTTTGCTTGTCAGAAGGTTGCAAAAAGAGATCACATGTCCCCGGGACACTGCAATCCTCTGCTGTGCTAAATAGCCAGCTTCTGGTGCAGCTCATCAAGATAGGCGAGTAGCCTGGCTGACCTTCTTTACTCCTGCCTTTTCTCTGCCCTACATGTTCTTGGATCAGGTGCAGAAGGCACTTCCTCTTCCTTTTCATTGGTCATCTGCCACTGCAAGCTTTCTCCAGTTGGAGCCTCAGTCAAATCCCCTCCAGCCAGTCATTCAGAGCCATCAATCAATTCAATTCCTGATGTGCCAGGAATTGGCTCATCCTCCCCTGAGCTGACATCTGAGGAGGTATCTGGGAAATCGTTTAAGGGAGACACACCTTGCTATGTGTATGAATGACACACCTATAAGAAATCCTCTCATTGAAAATTGGACTAAAAGAGGCGGTGGATATATTAATTTTGTTTTTCCTATTTGGCAAAAAAGGTAAACATTTTTTAAAATTAGGGGGGGAAAGGTCAAACAAGATTTGTACAATTGATATATGATTATGTGCCATAAAGTTGCTGTGGAATCTTAACAATCACATAGATTTTCTCCATGATAATCTGACCCTAACTTGGTCCTTCAGGTCTTCCAATGGTACAATTGTTGCATTGTAACTGAATCTATCCACCTTGCTGCTAGTCATCCTCTTCTTTTTCCTTCCACCTTTCCCAGCAATAGAGCTATAGAACTAAGTCTTTGCACAATGTGTCTGAAATACGATACTTTGAACCTGGTCCTTTGGGCCTGGAGTGAGAATTCTGAGTTGATTTATTCAATGATCCATTTGTTTGTTTGTTTCACTGTCCTCAGTATTCTTAGGAGTCTTCTCCAATCCCAGAGTTTAAAGCTGTCAATATTCTTTCTACCATTTTTTTTAAGTCCAACTTTCTCTTCCCTAAAGTGTCACAGGAAATAACACCATAGGTAGAGACATATCACAGCATCTGAATATTGTTTCCAAGGCTTTCATAATTACTAGAGCTAATCTGTGGCGAATTCATTGACTGCTTCTTCCTTTACTGTTGATGGTAGATCCTAAAAGGCAAAAGCTATGTACCACTTCAATATAATAATTAGCAGAGTTATTGCTTTTTAATATCAAAAATCCACCAAAATAAAATACAACTAGTATTCAAATTAGCCAACCCATTATCTTCTAAAATCACAGTTAAGTAGTGAAGCTCAGAAGTCAGTGACTTCTGAAACGTACTATAAATGCATCAAACAATAAATCAAATATGAAATTGAATAGAAGTGGAAGTTGCTAGCATTACAGGTAGTCTTTGACTTACAACCATTCATTCATTCATTTGAAATTACCATAGTACTGAAAAAAGTGACTTGTGACCAGTTTTGCAAAGAAATTGACATCTTACATGCTAGCCGTCTTCAGCCAGGCTATCTGGGGATGCTGAGAGTGATACCCTCATCTGGAAAGCATCACTCTGGCAAAGAAGACTGTCCTTGAAATTAGTCCCATTGAACTCAGGAGAGCTTGCCCAGAACAGACATAAACAGTTTTGCAAGAAGAGAAAAGTTTACCATACACTGTAGGGTTACAAAATATCATTCAAGGATACAGAATGTTCTGAAGGATGCAAATCCTTGCTGCATATATCTTTATTGTCTTCTCATGTTCCCATCTCAGGTTATCTTGAAAAATTAAACTACATCCAAGTAATTTCATTGCCATCCTCACCCTTGCTTCTGATCCCCACTTGAAATCCTGTTTTGCAATGGAAAATTTATTTATTTATTTACAAGTTATAAAGCTAAAAATTCGACTCTTGGGTAAATCCATGAGCATAGTGCCACACACAGAATTCACTCCACCCCTGGAGTTAACGAGGAGAACACTTACGGTAAAATACGGAGGAGGTATGGAAAAACATCATGCGTTGATGTAGGTAATGCATCTAGGATACAACACGAACAGCTGGGTCCGGTGACACGTTCCAGAAGCCGGATGCAGGCTGTTAACATCTTATAAAAGCTCTTTCCCAGTGACTACTTTTAAAGCTCTGATGATGTTGGGTGGGCCCAACGAAAGCTTGGCTCATTAAATTTTTTACTATTTATTACTTTCCTCTTGGTGATCGATATTTATTGGTTTTATCATTTATTTATTTATTGTGTATTTTTAGGGATGATTATTTTGGGTTTCCTTTTTCAGCCTGTCATGCTCTTTCTTAATACTCTTTTAGAAAAAAAGTTCATTATCTTCAAGTATAATTTAGAACCAGTAACTGCAGTTTTTAAGTAGAGACTTAACTGTATATTTTTATTAATTCAATTATTCTTAACCTGTGGTCCGTGGATCCCTGGGAGGCTGTGATGTCATCATAGGGGGTCCGTGAAGGCTTGAAGAAATGTTATGATTTAAATCTTGAGTTAAGTCTTGGGGGTCCTTGGCCATGGTCTTGGCCACAGGAGGTATTTAAAGGGGTCCATAGAAAAGAAAAGGTTGAGAACCATGTGCCATCAAGTCAGTATTGACTTTTAGCAAACACATATTTTTTCTCCATGATGGCACCTATTGTCATTTGCCATTTAATCCACCCATCATGCCACTAAAAAACTAAAGCTGAAATATTGATGAAGTGCCTTACTGAATGCACACAGCTTATGTGCTCATAATGCAGTTCTCAGGAAAATATTACTATGCATTTTATTTTTTTAAATAGTCAGTTTAACTGCTTCATATTGTTGAACACTAAAAGTGGCAAATAAAAAAAAAGAATGATGTTCAGAAAACACAATATATCTTAAACTTTCAAGTAATTTGTGTTATATTAAAACACAAATAAGTTAGGAGTTTGGAGGAGGAGAAAGATATCTAACATGAAAGAAACAGACTAATGTTAGTAAGCCTTCAAAATCTTGTCTGCTATATAATTGTCATTATCTGCAATAATCCCACTTTAATGCAATTATTCAAAGGTTTTCTAAACATGTCAGCCCTTTTCTGATATGATGGAGAGCAACAAGCGTTTGACCATGGCTCTTTTCATAAAGACAGGATGAGACAGATCACTCAAATTGTCCTGCAATGATAATGAATTCTTAAGGTATTCAACTATCAAATTTGGATGAAAACAAGGAGGGCAATGCAAATATTGGAAAGTTACTATTTCTAATTTCAAGAGTTCCAAAAAACATGTTTGGATAATGCCTTCACTGTCATTGCCAATGGTGAAAACCAAAGCTTTAAGTTCTTTTAAGCTCACTATCAAGACAGATGTCAAGGAAGAGGAGGAACAAGGAAGCTAGCTTTATGTTGAAGGAACAGTGATTGGGTACACATATGATGCTAAGAAATGAAATGGTTTATTTGGTTCTGACAAACCCAACAGACAATAGTTAAAACAAGCTATAGCTCTGAATGATATGCAATCACAGCCAGACTTCATTCTCCTTAATATGCAGCCAGGTGGAAAGCTCTGAAAAACTTACATTTGTTTCCTATCTTATGACATTTTGGTTGGCCTTAAGAATTCATTGTGTATTTTGAAGTGTTTTTATAGACTATTATATCTGTTTTTGCATTATTTCAAAGTTATCAGAAATATCCTACGCATATCAATAATTGATGTTTACAAGCAGACATTAAGCCTGTCAGGTTCTACGTTCAACTTGGAAAGTGCTTTATCACCATCTCAGAACAACTGCTATAATTCCATGTCAGAAGCACCAAAGCACTTCCGTGGTGAAAGAATCAACTAGTGAAATCTCTGTTGTCTGGAGGACACCAAGTTGGGGGCTCCTTTTGTATCCCCATTAAGCTCCCCATTAAGCTGCCTACTTTTGAACTGTTAGGTTGGCAGGAGCTGGAGCAAGTGACAAGAGCTCACCCCATCACACAGCAGCAACTGGATCTTGAACACAAATCTGCCAATCATCAGCCCAGCATCCTAACCATGTCCTAACCAGAACAATTGCTAAACCACAATAGTTTCATAAATTTCCAGCACTGCTGTCATCATACTTCAGAGGCAGTAGCATGACCTGTGTGGCTCTTCGACACAGCTTTTTTCTCAGAACCTGGCATGACAGAGTTCATTCTCCTTGTTCATAAACATCCTTTTTATTATCAGCATTCTCAAGTTTACTGGCAAGTAAGTGTTCAAGATATGGACTCTCTATCTGTCCCACATGTTGGAGTTAAGGGGATGGTGACATATAAAGACATATAAAGACATTTCCAGCCCCCAACCAGAGAGATGGACCAAATCCAAGAAGATTTCTGGGACCAGAAGATTGAAACCCTATCCCCTCCCATTCACATATGAGCTTTGCCTTTATTACTACAACCCCATTTCCCATATGGAAAAAGATATGGGTAATTCTTCATGAAGATGGGTATGAAGATGAAGATGAAAAATTCATTTTATATACACCATAATAGTCAACAACAAATACTGAGTCCATGTTTACCTTTGCCATCCACTGTATTCATTTGTGTTATCTTCTCTTTAGATTTCATCATTTGTCTGAAACCTCTGTCCTTGATGACTTTATTAAACACAGCCCTAAATTCCCCTGGTCTTCTCCTAGCCTGGAGCCTTCTAGATATGTTTAGACTACACCTCTAAAAATTTCCAGCTGGATGACATCAGGCTTAAGGAAGGTTAAGTTACTTTAGCACAGTTTTAGCACAACCTTGTAGGAAATCAGAACAACAAGAAGAATGGCATGTATCCCTTACAGTTTGCTAAATTTTTGAACAAACTACACTGAAAATTCAACCAAGAATAATAATAATAATAATTAAATAAAAGCTTGCCTCAAAGTTCATTGAGATACCATCAGTAAACTGGATGGCACAAACAAAGCTTAAGGATGCTAAACTGTAATGAACCATAATACTGGAAACACTTAGTACATACACATACATACACACATACACACACACAAAACACAAAGTTTCCATAGTGCAGAAGTTAAAGCAGGACATAAATGAACATTGCTGCTTCCTAATCTGTTTCCAAAAACTAATCAAGGCAGGGTGTTTGGAAGACACTCAGCCGTGAAACAAAAATTGAGGCAAAGTCATTTAAGGTCAATGCAGTTAGCTTTGTTCCATTATTCGTTTAATAAAACAAAGAAATAACTCCCTGGATCCTTTCCATTACCTCATGACTACAACAATTTGCAATCATAATATTAAAAAAAATACTTGCAGTTGAAACCTGCTTTCTCTTTAGCATTCCCATATACTTTCATGTATAGAGGAGGCCAGAAAAATAAGCAGCAAGGACAGGAGTTTCCTATTCATTAACTTAAAAAAAGATGATTCACACTATTTATGACATGTACAAATAGAAAGTTCTTCAGTTTTTGTGCAATTGCCAGTTGGATAATTGCATAAGAGTTTTGACTTTAACAGTAGGCATCATATTTCCAAAAGTGGGAAAGTTCCAAATAAATGTATTAGCAAGCTTTAGGACAGTCACAACCAAACGCTACCCTATATCTCATGAAACCCAATTTATAGTTCTGTAAAGTCCTAGATAGATATTTCAAACTTGAGCCATTCTGTACCAAATCCCTCTATACAAATTCTGGGACCCAACCACTCCTTAGAGGGGGAAAAAAAAACCCCTGAAAGGACAGAATTGCTTGGTGATGCAAGGAGAATTATAACCAAAAGAATATAGCTTTTTTTAAAAAAAAATCAAGCTGTGGAACTGAGAAAGAATTACAAAGTAAGTTGGCCAGACTGCATTTGGAGCATCAATACTGAAAGTGTTTGCAAATCCTTTTTCTGTACACTTATATATAGAAATGACCACCTTTTATTGTAGGTGATCTTACATCATATTTTCATACAGCATATTTTTGAAACACAGCCCATTTGTGACTTACGAAAGCAATTGTTTTCAGAAATGCATAGTGATATTTCTTTTATTCCGGAAATGAAAAAAAATCACAGTTGATTTCCAGGAGCATTCCCAAAATATGGGAGTTGGAGAGAATCAATTAAAAATGTTTTTCAAAGTCTCATATTGTTGTCTTATCATACATGGGTATGTGGGTGCATTATATATTTAAAAATACACACCTTTTATAGAGGTATGGCTAAGCATTTAGAACACAGCAGTCTCTAAATAACAACAGTAAATCATCAGTTGTTATTAATTTTGCAAAATAAGTTATTGTAAAATAATTATGGATGCAAATATTGTAAAACAGGGACTTCAGAAAATAAATTTCAAAGAATGGACGTGCAGTTTATAATCAATGGTTTACTTATAATGAAGGCAAATGACTTTTAGAGCAGCTCTTTAATCTTGCCAGGCTTCATTAATTCCATTGTTTCAATAATTTGCCAACAATAAAGGAAGTGTTCCTTCACTGACTCCACAGGGAAGAAATATTGTACTGAACTAGTAGCAAAAGGTGATCCATGCCAGTCTGCTTGTTATTCCAATCAAATCATTACAGTAAACGTCTTTGGCCCAGCAAAGTCACTCAAGTGCTCTCATGAAAATTTTAGAATAATTTTACTTGTGTTTCTTTCTGAGCAATTAAGCACCTTAAAAATGTAACAAGTACAATTTAGTCTCATTTTCTATGGTTATACAAACTTTTTGATACCCCTCACTATCAAAAAGCTGTCCAGAGCATGTATATAAAAAACAAACAAACCATAATATATGTTTGGTTCATAATATATGAACATAACATTCACACCCCCTGAGGCTATTGGAATCCCCTACATATTTAAAAAATGGAAAGCGAAAGCCCCAGTTGTAGAAATGTTTCCTGTTCCTAGTTCATTGTAGAGCCAACAAATTTAGCTTGCAAAAACCCAGAGAACCACTAGATAGCAACAAAGAGTTAGATTTTTCTAAATCTCTTTGCTGCCCCAATTTCTGCCATCCAGTTCTAGAACTCCTAGTTTAATGCATGAAACTTGCTTTCCCAGAAAAAAAAATCAAGTCTTGCAGTTGTGTTGATTAAACACATATAAAATGCAGCAAAAGGTCAGCCCTAAGCCTTTCAAAATCAAACACAAAATCCCTGAGTGGTGTCTCTTTTGTGTGTGAGCCAAACAAATGCAGTTGGTTGGGTAGGCAAGCTGACTTAAAGGAAGGTACGTTCTGTCCCTCTGTTCGTGAAATTATACTGATAAGATGGGAACATAGTATGAAGAGCACAACAGCCTCTGAAAGGTCAGTTGTTAATTTGTCCATCTTGAGGACAACCTCCAGCACTAGAACATCTGCAAAGAAAAGGTTTTCCATCACCAGTTTCAGAATGCTCTTAACTGCAGCAGCTTTTCTGCATAAAAAATATGTAACAGACTGGTCAGCTGTTTTCTGCCCAATATGCCTCCTCAACAATAGCAAAGGAAGCTTCTTACTTTGACAAATGAGTTAAGGAAGAAGGTTGATACTCCCCAGCTTTTCATGCAGACCTCTGCATGTTGTACCTACCAATGTTCCTTTTTTGGCCAAACTACAGACAGGAATTGAACTGCCATCCTCCTTCGCTTGCGTATGATCCTCCTACAGGCCAGTTCTGACTTTCTCTCTGTGTGGAACAACATTCAGAAAACCATTTCTCCTTCTCCATGCTTTTCTTCAAACAAAAGTGGCCCTGCCTTCCGTCCATCCTGCTGGTTCTCTCTTTGAAGTTTGCTCAGACAGCAAGAATGCTTGAAGGGGAAGGAAAGGGTGGTCAGCAGGGAGTGTGAGTGAGACACAAATTCTTGACTATAAACAAAGAAGGCTTCTATCATATTGCATCCTCAACACAGGGTAGCTGCCTGATATTCTTCATACACACACACACACACACAAATAAATCTTACAATTGTAATAAATCAGTCCAAAACTAGGGCTGCTGATTTGTACTCAAGCAAGGCAATCTGGCAAATGTTTCCTGGGGAATAAACCGTATTAAGTCCTTACTTGAAGGAGATCCAGGAATGCATATTTGCTTAAAGCAGATTAGTAAGTCTAGTAAAGTTTGAAAATTTGTAGAACCAGTCTGGGCATAGGTCCTCCTGGAGAAAATCTACATGGTCACCAAGAGTTGATACTAACTTGATGACACATAATCAGTTCATCCTTTTGGACTGCAGAACGTTCCCTAGTTCAGGGCAGTAACTCCTATCATTAGTTCACAACTTAAAAATATTGCTTAAAGGTCCCAAGCACCGAGAGTCTGTGACACTGTTGAAGGTTCCCTTTGAACAAAATATAGCAGCTATGTCTTTACCAATGTTTCTCAACCACAGCAATTTTAAGAAGTTGGACTTCAACTCCCAGAATCCCTCAGCATGAATTCCCAGTAGTCCTACCAGTGGGTAGATCATATATATCATATATTGAGGAGATTTTGAACAGAAATTTTGCTTGCTTCCAATTTCCAAGGTTCAATCTTTCCTCCATGAATGGAAAAAGTACATCCACCTTACAACACTCTTTAATCACCTCAGGTTTATGAGTGAAAGGATAATGCAAGTAAGTCAAGAAGAACTAATGAGTTGTTTTGGGGTTTTTTTGAAGGTACATTTCAGCACTACCCGTATGTCTTAATGTCTGCAGAAGCTTTCCTTAACCTGGTGTCTTCTAAATACTGTATGTTGAGAGTTTGCCTGATTGTGGCTTTGGGGAGGCTAGAACAACAACATGCAACCACGTACCATATATTACTAATTATTATTGAAGTTCCATGCCACCCATTAAAACTGAGCCGGTTCAGTTTGGAGGTTAAGGCACCCAGCTAGAAAGTAGGAGATTGTGAGTTCTAGTACTGCCTTAGCCATGAAAGCCAGCTGTGTGTCTTTGGGTTATTCACTCATTCTCAACCCAACCCACCTTATAGGGTTGTTGTGAGGAAAACAGGAGGAGGAAGGGTGTGTTGCATATGTTGGATGCCTTGAGTTATTTGTAGCATTAATAAAGACAAGATACAAACAAAATAAATTTAGAATTCAAGCTTTATCTTTTCCTATTGGGTCAAGCATAAAAGCAGGATATGTAAAGCAGAATAAAAAAAAATCAAGGCTCATTCTCCAGATTAACCCACACAGGTTGAGCTCACACACAGTGGTAAACCGTAATATAATCAATAAGTCATAAATTATATAAGACAAGGAAATCACACCATTATGCCTTAGAGGAGTGTTTTGTAACAGTAGGGATAAATCTGGTCACTTAAATATCTTTTACATTATTCATACCTCTAGTGTAATATTTGAGACACATACTGTAGTTGATTCAGATATCATGTTATCTTAAGTATATTTGAGGAGGAAGCAAGGAAACATCACCTCCAGACTTTATTCATTCTTAATTCTAAATGATTTATTGCTGGTTAAAGTGATGACAACTACTCTTATTGCTGCAGTCCTATAAATACAGAACTGAAGATTGTGTTAAGACTTTTTTCCTTAACATTTAATAGCAATCACATATTAGGTAACTTAGCACCCTGTACTTGGCCTAACAAAACACAATTACCATGTCCCCAAAATTAACTATGATGGCAGGATTCATTTTAGAATATGCTAAAATAATGTCAGTTCCCATAACATGCCAAACCAGACCATGAAGACCCATTTTACAGTCTCTAGGATGTTGTACTAGGTCAATACCAGTGGCAGTGGACCTTTTGAAAAATAAAAAGATAAACTGGGTAGGAATCTGTAATCTCCTACCTGATCAACTACAAACCTTCAACCTACGTGACCAGCAGCTGGAGATATAATTCAGCAACACTGGATGGAGTCTTTACCAACTGTCTCAGAAAGCGAGGGAGAGCACCTGTTGGTTCCAGATTTAGAGAAGGGCTACTACTGCAGGGTGGCTTCTGGTGTTCATCTGGATTGCCGCAGATCAGATTTGGTAACTTTGACCAGAATCCTTGGTTGTAGATTTCACACAGACAGCAACTCACTCCATCCAGTAGAATACAACCACCTCCTCATAAGCAAACTAGTTCATACATTACTCATAAACTATCATATCATCATCCTGGATTCCCTTCTGCAAAAACTGGGTGGAACACAAGCAAAGGAAAAGTTTTCGCTTCTTCCTCTACAACGAGCCACTTTCATTCGTCTACTTCCCTCACAACTTAAATAAACCCCGGTTCTACACATTCCCACTACGCTCTCAACATAAATTATTTTGCTTGGCTCCTTCAAAGCGAAAAGGCTACCAAGAACTTCAGCGTGTTCGGGCCATCAACCCCATCCCCTAGCATGGCATGTCCCCTCATCGTCACGACCACCTGTTAGAGATGCTGCACCTGTTGCGTTTCTGCCTGATCCTAAAGAGGAAGAAACTCCACTAGCAACCCTTCCCGCGCCTTTTGCTAAGCGCCCCATCGGCGTTATTTTCGCCCTACCTCGGAGGTGCACCCGGAACCGCGTGGCAACGGCTCCGTCGAGCCTTCGGCAGCGCCGCGCGGCCGTCTCTGCGCTGGGAAGGGAGGGGAGACGGCAGGCTCAGGAAAACTCCACCTTGGAGGCGCCTGCAAAGCAGCTGGGGTCGTGGGATCAAAGCAACATGCGAAGGGCTGGCCCCTTCCTTCCCTCCCTCCCTCTTTCTGTCCGCTAGGCTTATTCGGAGGCAGGGATTTTCAGAATAGCAGGGATGGGAAACCTGCGTGAATCCGGACGGGGGGGAGGGAACCTAATTGCGAAAAGGGCGTTTAGGGAGCGAGAGGCTCCGAAGAGGGAGGGGAGCCCTAGGCTCCGGTGGACTCATTTGGTAGTCCCCTTCTGAGTTCATAACTGCAGCCTGAACCCCCCCCCCCTAATCATAAAGGCTTTTGCACCGCCTTCAGGGGGGCGCCGTTGCTAACCGCTCGGGCATTTATGTTCCCGGAGGTCGGGCTGATCGCTGCGCGGGCGTGCTGGGAAGGAAGTTTGATAGTAGAATGATCGTCCTCGACTTACAACAGTTCATTTTGTGACCACTTGGAAGTTACAAAATTGCTGAAAAAAATGACTTATGACCGGTTTTCACACTTATGACGATGTTGCAGCATCCCTATGGTCGCCTGATCAAAACTTGAATGCTTGGCAAGTGATTCACATTTACGACGGTTGCAGTGTCTGGGATCATGTGATTGATTTTCTGACAAGCAAAGTCAATGGGGGAAGCCAGATTCACTTAACAACCATGTTACTAACTTAACAATCGCAGCATGGCAAGAAAGGTCACAAAGTGGGCAAAGTTCACTTAATGACTATCTCACTTAGCAACATAAGTTTTGGGCTCAATTGTGGTCTTAAGTCGAGGGCTACCTGTACAAAGCTGTGCAGGTTAAAAAGCAGGAAGACAGTGTCTCTGAGCATACTTAGTTTTGCTTCAGCGTTTTTAAATGCAGTGTGTTGACCCGGGAGATAAAATAATTTCAGTTGCTCAAGGTAAATGCTTTGTTTTCCTGAAGATAAGTGGGAGGGTGAAAGGAGCAGCTGAAAGATCACTAAGTTCTTACTACTGGTATAGGTAGTCCTCAACTTACAGCTGTTCGTTTAGTGACTGTTCAAAGTTACAAAAACACTGAAAAAGGTGAGTTAACAATTGCAGTGATTCACTTAACAACTATGGCAAAAAAACAATCATAAAATGCGGCAAAATTCACTTAACAATTGTCTTGCTTAGCAACAGAAATTTTGGGCTCAATTGTAAATTGAGGACTACCTGTACTCAGATAGACTGCTCCTGCTTGGAATATTTGACTGTCCTAATAAAATAACACTGCAATCAGTATTCTGCCATTTTATTCTCACCCCCAAAACTCAATTAGGCTAACCGTGGCTCAAATTAAGAACTGAAATTTATGCGGAATTGAATTCTAGGGTTTAAATATCTGCAGCATAACTACGCAAAATCTGTGGGACAAAATCTAGACTAATAGCAGATTAATACTATCTACTGTGCCTGTCCTTTGTTGTTCTCCCCTCACTAAAATACAGTTTACCCTATCAGGCTGGGCTGGGCCCGGGCTTGCTGGGAAGCCTCTTGGGAATTGGCCTTTGACTCTGCTGAGGACCTTCTTGTCTTATTGCAATTGTACTGATGTTTTTGACTCACACAATTTAAAATTGCAACCAAGTCAAGGAGTGTAGCTTCCAGACCACCTTGACCCCAGAATTCTGGGAAATTTAGTACAAGTAGACCTCCAATTTTTAAGTAAGGTGGTTGAATCCCACTCTTTTTATGTCATTTTTGACACAGTTTTAAGCGATCATTGCAGTTGTTAAGTGAATCACATAGTTATTAAGTGAATCTAGCTTTCCCCATTTACTTTTGTTTGTCAAAGTCAGTTTTCAGCAAAAGCACACTCATAGTGAATCACTGATTTGTTTAATGACCACCATGCTTGCTTAAGGACTGCTGGAGAAAACATTCTAAAACTGCATTGGTCATGTGAGCAGCCCATTTTACGAACGTTATGACATAATGACCATAATGGGCAGGCTCAATTATGGTATGTCATGGACTACTTGTATGGATTCTTTACTGAAAATGGATAAAAATGAACTGCTGGTTTTGGAATTTATTGGTTAAAAAGTTTTGTTTATGGGAAGAAAGGAACTATATATATGCATTAGGGAAGTATGGCAATGGTAACTAATGTTTCTAATTGCTTCATAAAAGATTGGACGTTGCTTCTTTAGATATATTTTTCTTGCTTTTTTGTGGCCACTTTTTCTTTTATCTCTTTTATAAACTTTTGCTTTTACTCCAATGTTTCTTTTTCAGTATTGTTTTATAAAATTTTTGAAAAATCCTTTAATAAAAATTATTCATTAAAAAAACCTGGAAACACTAAATAGGGATAAAAAAAAGCTTCAAATCCTCAAGACTGGTGAGCAGAAATAACAGTGAACCATGCTGAAAAGGACAACGAAAACAAGCTAATGTGTGTTTTCTTTCCAATTCTACTCTGAGAAATGAAATGATGCTTTTGGAGATAGTAGGTTTTCCAGCTCAAAAATCTTACTTTTTAATACCAGCCCAATACTGGAATACATTACTTATTCTGGACTTCATTCTAAATGAAAATGCTTATTTGGCATGTGTGACAGAAACCTAGCATAGGAGTGTTTGTCCTATTTTGCACACCAGGTTCCTCTGAATTAGATTGGCAGAGAAGTTGCATCCATTTATTAGAAGTCTTTATTGCTAACCAGATGTTCCATCCAGCTGCCTGCTGATTCTGAGTGCCTTTGGATCAGGCACAATGTAGGAATTGTGCTGTTTCCCTCCCCACTGCCTAGCAGCAATCTTTCTTTTTTGAGTCAGGCAGGGTTATCTCTAAGCAGATTTGCTACATCAAGTTTCTTCAGATAAATTTCAACATGAAATCTAGGCAATTAATTCATTTTCCTGACAAATTATAAAGTAGGCAGTATCTCTTTCATGGTATCACAGAAATGTTGAAGGAAAAGTCTTCATCAGGGTCCAATCCAAGCCGGGAATAAACAACATGGCAACTGCTTTAGAAAGAAGGTTGTAGTTTATTGAAGAAGAGAGCCAGACAGAAAGATGGCTATGGAAGAAAAGAGAACACATGTAGTAGGGATTGGGATTTTATATCTTATGGGGCTCTTGATGTTGTTTCCTGTTCCTGTTTGAGGCTTTGTATTTCCTGTGTCATGTACTTTGACCTGAGTCTGAGTGTGCCTTTCTGGTATTCTGATGGTGGTGGGTTAATCCTATTATGTCCTATCTTAGAGTTTGGGTGGGGTATGTAGATTTTAAGGGTCTTTGTCTTCCTGATCTCTTCAGCTTCTAGCTGGAGGGCTCCAACCTTCCTGAATGGATTATTACATCTGCATTTCTAAAAGCTGGTTTCTACTGAGTTGTCTGGCTGGAGGGGGGGTGCATGGAGAAGTTTCTGCCTTTTTAAAAGATATTCTCCATTATTCCTTTTGGGAAATATATTCTGCCTTTTAATAGTCCCAAAAATATTTTTTTTCTCTGGATTGTTCCCACAGAAAGATAGATTGTAAGGGTCAGAAGTAACATTTGGGATCATCTAGTCAGAATTAGAGTTGGAAGGGACTTTGGGAGTCTTCTAGTCCCCCTGCTCAAGCAGGAAACCCCTACCATTTCAGACAAATGGTTGTCCAATCTCTTCTTAAAAAACCTCCAGTGTTGGAGCACCTACAACTTCTGGAGGCAAATCATTCCACTGATTGTTAGTCCAGCCACAATTTATTTCAGTCAGCAGTACACAAACTTGGGGGAAATGATCGGTTGGCATAGCAACCAGGAGGCTTGAAGAACTATTTGATTTAGAATACTTTCTTTACATATATTCTAATTTTTCATAGTTTTCCAGTAAGTCACCTACTCTCGGTAGTCCTTGTGAGGAAAATAGAAAGAGAGACCATTTTGTACACAAAATAAGATGGGAATTAAATAAATCCTAATAAATAATACATAAAGCTATTCCTAATAGAATTACCTCTACAGGTGGTCCTTGACTTATAGTTCATTTAGTGACCGAAGTTACGACACTGAAAAAAGGGAGTCAGTCCTCGTACCTATGACCATTGCAGCATTTCCACAATCATGTGATCACAATTTGGGAGCTTGGCAATGGCATGTATTTCCAATGGTTGCAGAGTCCTGGGATCACATGCTCACCGCTTGTGATCTTTCCAACTGGCTAATTCACTTAACGATTTTGTTGATTCGCTTAACAACCATGGCAAAAAGGTGGCAAAACTGGACAAGACTCGTTTAACAACCACGTTGTTTAGCAACAGGTATTCTGGTCCCAATTGTGGTTGTAAGTTGAGGACTACCTTTATCTATGTAAAACTTTTGGTCACAGAAAAAGGTTGCAGAACAGTAATGTAATACAATCATTACCATATTTCCTATATTCAAAGGCCATGAGAAGTTTCCTTTTCCCATCCATTCCTTCCCCTTTCCTTCCTGTGAGACTCTGAGCCTGAGAGTTGGAGAATGACTTTTTTAATATTATTTTGTGATTCTGAGCCTGAGAGTTGGAGAATGACCTCTTTATATTATTTGTGAACAGATCTGGAAACCTTTAGGCAGAAGAACAAGGTGGAAATACTTCAAATAGAGAAATAAACCTAAGAAAGGGAGTGTTCCACCATTTGTGAGCAACTAAGATGATTAAGGGTCTGGAGACAAAAAACATATGAAGAACAGTTGCAGGAATTGGGTTTGGCTAGTCCAGAGAAAAGAAGGACTAGGGGGGAAGGGGACATGATAGCAGTATTCCAGTGTATGAGGGGCTGCCACAAAGAGGAGGGAGTCAACTAATTTTCCAAAGCACCAGAAGGCAAGACAAGAAACAATAGAAACTAATCAAGGACAGAAGCAACCTGGAATTAAGGAGAAACTTCCTAACATTGAGGACAATTAACCAGTGGAACAGCTTGCCTCCAGAAATCGTGGGTGCTCCATCACTGGAGGTTTTTAAGAAAAGACTGGACAGCCATCTATCTGAAAGGGTAGAGTCTCCAAGGTCCCTTCCAGCTCTATTCTGATTAACTATCATCAGGCCCTTTCGACAAACATTGATTATTCTATTATTTTATTTTATTTCATTTTTATTTATTTTATTATACACACACATATGGAATATCTGATCCTTTTAACTCTCTATTTGTAAGATTTTCAAGATGGTTGTGTAAAAGGTGGAATGACATGACCTATAGGGAGCTTTTTCTTTTAAATTAAAGTATGTTGTATCTTACTTGGAAGATACTTGTTAATTTAGATTAACATGTGCCAAAGCAAATGCCAGAAAGATGATATAATCAGGAGCAAAGGAAAACAAGCAGTGGAAGGGTAGCTTTATGGCTGGAAGCCCAAACTGTAAACTTATTTATCACTTTATTTATTAGATCTATAGATCTAAAAGAATGTGGAAGTATCTAATCACTAATGGTAATACTAACTAACAATGCAACACATTTATGGGTGGTATGTAAGAATCAATTAGGGAAAGCTTTTGCAAACCAAAAGAAAACCAGTTCTAGGCCACCTCTTTTAATCTGTCATTTATATTTTATCTTTCTATTTTTTTTATATTCAGTATACATACCTTAGCAATATATCACAAGTATGAAAAATTGATTATAAAAATCAAAATTTTATGAACAAAATTGCGCAAACTAAATTAAAAACCATCTCTAAAACAAATACACTAAAAAAATTGTAAAACTATCCTTGAAAATCTAGAAGATGAGCACAAACTGTAAATTATTTCTGAATTTGACCAGCCACATGCCAATATTAAAAGGGAACAAAATATGAAAATATAATATAGAATAGAATAGAGCTGGAAGGGACCTTGCAGGTCTTCTAGTCCAGCCCCCTGCTCTAGCAGGAGAACCTATACTATTTCAGACAAGTGACTGTCTAGTCTCTTTTTAAAAACCTCCACTGATGGAGCACCCACGATTTCTGGAGGCAAGCTGTTCCACTGGTTAATTGTCCTCACTGTTAGGAAGTTTCCCCTTAATTCCAGTTTCCAATCATTGTTTCTTGTCCTGCTTTCTGGTGCTTTGGAGAATAGTTTGATGCCCTCTTCTTTGTGGCAGCCCCTCAAATACAAGAACACTGCTATCATGTCTCCCCTGTTTCTTTTTTTCTTTAGACTAGCCAAACCCAACTCCTGCAGCCGTTCTTCATATGTTATGATTCCCAATGTTGAACAGGAAAACCACTTGTTAAGGCAGAGGCCAGCAACCCTTCCAGATGGGCACCGTTTCACAGAATAGGTGGTAAAAATAAATCATTTATGGAATATTTTTACTTTTTAAAACAGTTCAATGCATTGGAACCAAAATTTCATGGCTTGCAAGATTTGCCTAGCTCATGAAAATCTGGCCACTTGAAGGTATTTTGAACAGGAGTCTGAAATTCCCAGTCTGGTTGATACAGATTTGCCAGACTCTTTATTCTGTTCCTCGGGATCACATTCCTGAAGCAAAGCAATGAGAGCTCCCAGCAGTTAAATGTTTTTTCCAGTTCCCTGACTTTTCCTTAAGGTAATCAAGATTACTAAACTTGCAACATCATGAAGTAAATGTTCAAAACAAACCTGAAACCCCAAGTGAACTGGCATTCTCTGGCCGTTAATTCTAGAATATTCCCCCCTCCCTTTCTTTTGTATGCTCTGCTTGAAAATTTCTGCACTAAATATCTTCTTAAATTGTACAATAGTGCCTCAAGCACTGAATGTCCTACCAAGAGAGGTATATCGGTGCCATCTCTAACATGTCTCTGTTTTTTCTATCTCTTTTAAAAAAAATAAAGCTTTAGGTTGGATCCTTACAATTGCTGTAAGGATCCTGGAAGATTTCAGGCCCATCAGTTTAAGAGCTGGAGAGATTTATGGCTTTATCTGTCCTCTTTGGGTCCTCTCCCCTCTCAAAAAAGCCTTCTATGGTCCTGAAAAAAAGTGGAACATGGAGATATTTTCAGGAGAAGACCAGTGGTGGGATTCAGCCGGTTCGCACCACTTCGGCAGAACCGGTCGCTAATTTTTTGTTGCCCAGGCCCAGAATGGACTTCCAGAAGTGGCATCCACACAGAGAACCAGTTGTTCACATATTTGAATCCCACCACTGGAGAAGACTTCACCATTCGTACAGTTTCAACCACAAAGGACATATTTTTTTTCCAAATAAGAGGAAGTGGATTAAAAACAAATCTTTAGAAGAGGAACTTACATATTGCCATGAATTCAGAAGAAGATTTGGAATCAAGGTCCCTCAATCCTCTGCTTAACTTTAGAGCTTTGTGCCCTAGCTTCCTTTCACAAAGTTATTACGTTAGTTTATAATATTTGATTTTGTTTTTAAATTCAGTGACAACTGATCGGTGAATTATTGACTCACTGATTAATGGGATTTCTAAGGGCAGCTTATAAACTGAGCAACTGTGTCCATCTAATGCTAGAGCTGGGTGCAGATTTTACACTGAATTGTCTTTCCTCCACTTGGTTTCAGTTCATAGGAAGAAATATATTTTTTTCTCTGTTTTGGATACATTTTCTGATTTTTTAAAAATTATACATGTTTAGAAAAGAACAAGTGTGACTTATTATTAAGATAGATTGCACAGTCGTCCACATGTATAGACTGGTTTTGGCATCTTTATGCACTTATTGAGAGTTTCCCAAGAATCTGGGATAGGTAATGTTGTTGTTTGATGATGCTAAAGGTATTGTCACAGGATATAAGCTGCTCCAAGTAAAGCTGCCTTTTGCAATTGATTAATGATGATTTTGTCTATGTCAATAGTGTTCAAGGGATGCTCCAGTTGTTTATTATTTTTGACAATGTTTTGATAGCTTTTGTAAAATTTTGGCTTAAACTCCATTTTAACATTGCCATCTACTGGGGAAAATAAGGAATGTTAGTAAGAGATTTGAGCATTCTATAAAATGGATATTGAGATTTTCCTCCCTGCATAAATATTTAAAAAGTTTTGTTTTGTCTCTCCCAAACATTCTAGCAAATCCTAAAGGTGAAATAATTATATTATATAATTTTCTAAATAAGTTTTATTTTGCAAATAAATAACTAAGCTATTAGGATATTTTCCTTATATCTCGAACAAAGAGTATCTTCAGCTTGTACAAAGCAAATATCCTTTAAGATATTATGCATCTCTTTAAATTCTAAGGTTTAAAGAGTAAATGCATCTCTTTAAAACTCTAAAGTTTTAAGTGCACCCATTTGAAGAGGAGATACAACAAACTTTGAATAATGATATTTCCCAGTGAAATTCTGTAAAATTATGCACAGTTCCTTATTAATGTGAGAATACATATCAAAACTAAATACACAGCATGAAGCAAAAATAATTTTAATTCATAAAGCAGAAAAAGATTTTCACATCATCAAATTTATTAAATTATTTACAAGAGTTACATGGCTGTTTATCTCATACAATGACTCTGGGCAGCTCACAACAATCCATAAAACATAATTAAAAACAAAGGTAGCCATCCCCCAGGTGCCAGACTGAACAATCTCACAACTCAACCCCCATCCTAGCCCCATGCTTGGGGGAAGAGCCAGGTATTCACAGCCCTCTGGAAGGCTGAAAGGGCAGATTACTGAGAAGGCAGGTGTACAAGGTCCCATCAGGTTGCAACATTTAAGAAAGGGGACATAAAGCATGCCCACCTTACATAATAACCTGATCCTATGCCATGTAAGACTTTAAAGGTGATAACCAGGCACCTTGAACTGCCATTAGAAAGCAGGTAGAAGCAACTGTATTTCACACAACAGTGGGTTACCTGGGTGAATCCTGTTGATGTTGCTACATTATGACCATTGCTGCTTTTCGCTGGTCTTCAAGGGCAGCCCCATGTAGTGTGTATTGTGGTAATCCAAACATTTGTGTCTATATATAATCACTTTTAAATGTGGAACATAACATTTACCTCGTTCTGATTTAGCTGGTCAATTTACAGTAATCAAACTGAGTATATTTGTAATAGATATACCATATTAAATATATAATACGGAAAGCCTTCTTAATCGTTTTAGAACATTTTTATCAGTCAAATGAATATGTAATGAGAAAAAATAAGCTGATTAATCAATGACAGTGCACTTATTTTTGCAGTTACACAATCATGAGATGTATAGGGCAATATATAAGAACCACTGTTTCTCAATGAAAGAAGCAAAGGAAGGGATGTTTTTGCTCAGATCTCCAACAAAACCAAACACCCCTTTTGTGCATAGCCTTAATAATTAGGGAGCTGATTTGGTCTAGTGGTTAAGGCACCAGGCTAGAACTCAAGAGACTGTGAGTTCTAGTCCTAGCTTAGACATGAAAGCCAGATGGTGACTTTGGGCCAGTCACTCTCTCTCAAACCAACTCACCTCACCTCACAGGGTGGTTGTTATTGGGAAAAGAAGGAGTATTGTGTACATTCAATTTTGCAGCTACTAAGATTGTTGGTCATGTAGGCACAAAGGTAGCCAGGGAAATGATTGAAGCCTGGGAAACAGGCCCCTTGTCAGTCAACAGGAGTGCTGATTTACCAGTAGCTTATCAGTATTTAAGAGCCGAGGACTTAGCAGCACAAGGAAACAACAGCCAATCACCAGCCATCAATACACCAATCAACCAATAGGAGGGCACCACATAAATATGGTGCATAGAATACCCCAAAGCACACGTTCCGGTAGAGAGAATTTCCCTGAGGATGGGGGCTCCAGCACGAGTCTGAAAGCTTGGAAGACTAAACCTCTGGTCCCGGTGACCAATCCAAATTGGATTTTGCAGTATTATGTATGTTCACCATCTTAAGTTATTTATAAAAAAATAATACAAATAGTTGACTTACAACTGTTAGCTTAGCAACCATTTGAAGTTACAGCAGAACCTCAAAACAGGCCAAGTAGCTCTGTCCTGGAAATGGGCACCATTTCCAAGGGGCCACAATTCATTCTCTCCCAATTTGGCACCCACTTCTGGGACAGAAGCCAAGCAGCCTCCACTGTGTAGGAAGAGCAGTGCAATAACTGCTTCCAGAAGATTCACAATAAAAGTTAAGTGACTGATGGATGACAGGGTGGGGAGGACAGTGTGAGTCCCATTGGGGTGGGAAGCAGGCCTGTGGGGACTCTAAGCGGCACATGGTGCCTCAAGGAGTGTAGGAGGCCTTGGGAGGCTCAGGGAAGGTGGACCTGTACCTGCACTGTGCTTTCCAGAGCCTTCCCACCCAAAGCACCCCATGCTCCACTTTAGCATATGCTATTAACTCTATTGGAGAACGCACAGAGCAGCAGAATCATCAGTAATCATCAGAGCATAGCAGGAAATTGGGCCTCTGCTGAGAAATAAAGAGGTAAGTATCATTGCTCTAGATTCAAAAATTCAAGACAAGGTTGGTGGAATATTTTGCTACCGAATATCAAAAGTGCACCCATGGTTAACTCAGCAAAAGCAGCAACATTGGCAGTTGGAAATAATGTTAGCGAATGCAGTTATACAGATTAGTAAAAGTGAGCATGGAAAATAACAAAAATCTAAATGTATAAAACAATTAATGAAATGGACTTTTATAAATGAGCTTTATTGTTTTCTAATTATCCAATGAATCTGAAAAATACTGATTATGACTTGGGGAGGTATATATGGCAACAGCAATGTGCTGTTTTACTATTTCAATTAATTTACTAAGCATATTAGATTGAATGCACTAATTAAGACTCTTAAATCTTTTGAGGGTAGTATTGCATGAGTTATTATTCCATGAGCTATTTATTAGCAGAGCAGGTCCTGGAGTTATATGGAAGACCTTTTTTCTATAGCACAGTGAGTATCTCTCCCACTCATTCTGGAGGGAGAGCTAGAAAGTCTTCTGATGTTGGCTTCTGTGGGAGGAGATGGCTTTCTTCCCATTTCAAAATGTCAAAGGAAAGCTCATGGGAATTAAGGTTCTAGAAGACAAGAATACAGGAGACCTGGTTGGAATATAAATGGGCTTCCTAGAAATCTCTCTGCCTTTTTTCCACAAGTGCCTGGATAAGCTGGATGTCTCTTCCTGCTGTAGAAGGTCATTCACAACAAGCATAGCGTACCTTCTCTGTTCTCTCTTGCTGCTTTCACCCTGTAGAATAACATTCTCTACACCCCCACCATTAAACTAGACTGCCTGCCTCTCAAAAGGCATTAAGAGACCTGATTCTGACTTCCGGTTTGCCGACACGGCCGCTGAGGATGCTTGGAAGACGACTCCATCTTTCACGTCTGATTTTCCTTTGCTGGGGGACCCTGGAAAGGGTCGAAAGTCACCCTGTATGGGTGACGAGCAAGGAGGGGACACCTGCCTGATCGTGGGAGGGCAGCAGCCCTCCTGCTTGATCCGGGGCAGCCCTCCAAACTGGCGGAGAAAAGACCGGCCATAGCAATATGGCTCGTCATTAGGCTGCAGACAGCCGAAGTCAAACCTACTATCAAGCACTCTGAAAGCAACGCGGATGAAACTGGGTGAGATCTGATCTTCTCTTTACCCCAAGTACCTTCTTTTCCTGTAAAGGCTGTGAAATATCTTCCCTCTGTGAGGAGAGAGGGAAGGGAAATTCTATCCCACCCTCTAAGAATAGCGGCGTCTGACTACCCAGGGGAATCAAAGCATTAAAAAGAACAACTTTTAATTTAATTGGATTTATATGTTTCTGAAACTTGGGGACTAAAAATTTTCCTATTTCTATTGGAAATTTTTGTTTTTATCTACAAAAAAGAAATAATTGGGACTTAAAAAAACTCTAAATGGCATCGGTGACATCTTGTGGTGATGCTTGGTATTGCAATTTGTTATTTCCTAAAAAAAGACTTGGCTCAAAGCCCAGACCTAGATAAGATTTTCCTGATCTTGGAACCATCTGTGAGAAGATTCAGCTGTAAGAGAACAGTTGGGTAGTAAAATTGGCCCACTTGAAGTGTGACTGTAAACGTTTACGGGCTTTTGCTTAACAAACAACTTTTACCAGAAAGACTATTTACAAACAAGTGGAAGATGGATGAGGACCAGAAAAAAAATTATTTATACGTTGAAAGCAATACATGAAAGCATTCTTGCAGCTTATGACAAAATGAGACCTAAAATAAAAGATTAAGATGCCAGCTTAGATGCACAAAGCCAAATTTTGACTACAACTAAAGAACCTACAATGCAGAAGATAACAGAAGAAGTGGGACAACCAAATATGAAGACAGAGGACCCAATTGACCACCAAATACACCTGATGGAAAATCCAGAAAAGGAAGTGACAACATTGAAAATGGAAATGACTTTCTATATAAATCAGAAGAAATTTGAGAAAAAAGTGGAACAGATCGAATTGAAGACAAATAGATTAGAGCAAATATGGGGAACTGGAATAACAGGGAGACAATTTAACGGATACAAATGGGCTAGTTCTCCCAGAAAACTGGCAATCAAATGGTCTCCTTTAATTCAAACAACACATGTAAGAATAGAGGGAGATCTATTTGATGATTTAAAGGCGCTGATATAGAAGCCTAATTGGCAAAGGAAGAAAGCTAGAATAAGGTTGAAAAAAATGGAATTTTGGAGGACTTCCGGCTGCGACGTCATCGTGGAGCGGGTGAAGGAATAGATCTCTGTTCCTAAATCCCGGGAAATCTTCGCTAAGAGCCCAGAAAGGGCTTTGCCGATCCCGGAGAGATTGGTAAACTAAAGAGGAAGCTTCAGAGAAGCCGGGTGGAACGCAAACACCCAAGCAAACCGGAGCTGCACTCTTAAAATTGGCGGAGAAGAAGCCGGTCTTTAAGGCCGGCCTGGAGCGATGGCGGCAGTCTGAGAGGGAAGCGAAAAGTGGAACTGACAGCTTCGTACGGGAGACGAGGAAAACCCCTGAAGGAGGTGAGGAACATTTGGCTGAGAGAAGGCGCAGAAAAGCAGAGCAATAAGGAGAGAG
>NW_015387888.1:75747-108144 GCF_001527695.2 Protobothrops mucrosquamatus | reverse complement strand
AATGTGTATATAATAATGTATGAAGGAAGAAAAATGCAAATAAGAAATAATGGGGCAATAAGGATAAATACTTTAAAAAAGAATAAGGGGGAAAATGTAAATAATAGAAGAATACTGTCACGAAGTTGATGTTAAAATATATATTGTGTATATATGTGTATTATGTTTTGTTTTGTTTGTCGGTTTAAATAATAAAAAATATTAAAAAAAAAAAAAAGAAAAAACTGGAATTTTGACTCATTAGAGGGGATTTTATATTGCCAATTAGAGGGTTAAAGGAAGATGTTGAGATAAGGGGAATTTTGATTATTAGATTTATAATATTTGGAAACTAGTTGAAAATAAGGATTCTATCGGCTTAATATTTAAAAATTGGACTTAAAAGGGAAAAGAAAGTTAATATTATGAATATGTTTGATTTATTGATTAACCCAGGCAATATATATAATAGTCTTGATTATTAAAGGGGATATTCTGTTATTAAGTAGAACGATTAAATATGATGGTAAATCGGTAACTCTTAGGAAATAGAACAAGATTATATTTAAATAGATAAAATATGTATTTTGGATATTATAGTTTGTTATGAAGTGAGATAAGGGAAATTTTGGTTATCCAAAGTCTGAAAATTATAAATATTAAAGGTTAAATTGGAATATTGATAAGAAATTAAAAATTGAGTAAAATTAATAACAGGAAATTGTTTATGAATATTGAAGGTAATTAAGATATGTATAAGCTAAAAATCTATTGATAAATGTAATAATGTTCTTATTGAGTCGATATAATTAGAAATGTACTAACCTGAATATGAGACAGTAAATGTTAAGGGAAAAAGAAGAAATATTCAGTGTTGTAACCAGAGATCTGCACTAAGATTTTGTTATTGAACTATTATAACCCAGTCACCATGTTGCTTTTAAATATTTAAATGTAAAATTGAAAAATTAATAAAATATTACACACATACACCCCCCCCCCAAAAAAAAGAGAGACCTGATTCTTTTTTCCCAAGAATTGGATCTAGGAATCCTCTATGGAGATTCTCAGTCATCCAGGTCATGGTTATCCTAAAGCTACTTTTTTAAATAGGTAACAGGGCTTTCTTTTTCCTAGAAGACATTTCCCTTTTCATCCAAGAGGCTTCTTCAGTTCTGTATTGTTCCTTTGAATTTTTGTATTTTATTATGTAGCTTTTATTGATTTTTCCAATATTGATGATATATGTTGCCCCGAGTATTGTGTTGAGGAGAATGGCTATATAAGTTGACTAATTAAACACATACATAGCTTTCTTAGTTGATCCAGGAGATTCTGGTTTGAGACCTAGCACATCTGTCCTTGAGAGAGACCCTATTTGGGGGTGAGGGGAGAATGATCCTTTTTGGGAACTATTTTTTTCTGCCAAATAATGTTTTGGCTCAAGACATAAAAATTATATTAAGGTGTTTTTGTAAAGGAGGAAATGGACAACCATGTAGCAACATGATGATGGTCTCCTAGAACAGGGCTTTTCAACCAGTGGTACAGGTACCACCTGTGGTACATTGGCACCTGGCAGGTGGTACGCGAACATCCTAGAAAAGTGGTAGCGAGGGAGGGGAATGAGCTGAACCAGTGGCAGCACCGTACAAGCCTGAGCAAGAGATGGCTGGAGCTGCAGGGCTGTCAGGGCTCAGTGGAAGTGCCAGGATCAGCGCCAGGCTCCAGCTGGAGCTCGGCACTGATCCTGGTGCTTCTGCTGAGCCCAGAAGCGCCGATCAGCTGGAATGTTGCAGCATCTCCAGGGTCTTGTGATTTACATTCAGATGCTTGTCAACTGATTCATATTTATGACGGTCACAATGTCCCGGGGTCATGTGAAGTGACCAAAACCTGCTGCAACCACCCAGCAGACGGGAGGGGGAATAAAAACCAAACACCTCCCCACCCCACCCCCGCTGTCAATCCTCAACAGAAATGCTCACAATGAAAACCTCGGACCGGAGAAAGAGCGCTGCCAGGTGGGCAGGCAGGTGTCTTGGGGGCACTTTTTTCAGTGCCATTGTAACTTTGACCAGTCACTAAGCAAACTGTTGTAAGTCAAGGACTACCTGTACTTTATCCCTTTTTTTCCCTTTTTTTTTTTTTGGTCATCAGGTTTTTGACACCTTGCTAGGCGACTGGTGGTACTTGGTTATTGCCATATCCTAAAAGTGGTATAATGGGTGAAAAGATTGAAAAGTCCTGTCCTAGAAGACACAGATGGGTTTGTAAATGTTTTATGAAAACACTGAGACAATTAGGCACCATACCTACATCTTTTCCTTAGGATCTCTGGGGAGAAGATAACAGGGACTTTGAGGGGTATGGAGGGGGTAGTATTTGGTGAAACCAGCATAGAAACAGAAAAGTAGAACTGCCTATACATTGGCAAAGGATGGTGAAGGAATCAGGCACCTGGTTCTGTCATCTTCCACTTCCTCTGGTGTTCAGACCATCTGGATCCCTGAAGTTGTGGTTGCAAGTGTTCCATTGGTCGTAAGAGAGCATGTGGTTCACAGCTGGTCACATGTTGGCCATGACAAATTGGAATCACTGTCCAATGAGAAAATGCTGTATGATACTGAGGAGTGAAGGCCAACTCCCTCCATCACCTCCTTCACTGAAAATCTCACAAGAAGCCCAAACTATCTCTTGCTATTATTAGTTTGCTATCTGAAGCTCTGAGGGCAAAAACTAAGAACTAATAAATCATGAAGTGAAGTGTGTGATCAAAATGGCCCTGATTAACAATGATGGGAAACGTTTGTGTGTGTTTATATTCTCTGGAGAAAATTATATTGCTAAAGCAAAAAACAAAAAACAAAACTGTATTTATAAAGCTTCCCAATGCAAAATTTACCAGGAGCAGCATGCAGATTAAAAACAGTTTCAATACCTAAATACGGTTAACAGAAATGAACATACTGTAATATATCCCACGAGGAAACAAACATGCCTGATATGAACAAATATTGCATACGAATGTACACACCAAGACTTATCCCAGAGCTTTGGGGAAAACCAGGTTTTCAGAAATCATTTAAAGGCTTACAGAATCTGGGCAGTTTGAACCTCAGGGGAAATCCAGAGGGCAGGAGCCACAACAGAGAAGAAATGCCTCCTAGGTTCATCAGATGTCATTTCCTAGAGCAGGGCTTTTCAACCTTTTCACCCATTGTACCACTTTTAGGATATGGCAATATCCGAGTACCACCAGTCGCCTAGCAAGGTGTCAAAACTCGATGACACCCCCCCCCCAAAAAAAGGAAAAAAGTGATAAAGTGAATGTATTTTAATGTATTTAAAGTTTCAAGGTAAAGAAATCAAATATCTATTCCCAAAAATTCCAATTTTACTAGAGGATATTTACTCAGTAAAATTATATTGTCCCTTAATGGCCCCTGTAGAATGTCATAACAAAACAAAAAATAAGAGATTAATACAGTAAATAATAATGTGTTTATAATTTTAATACAACCAATCATTGGCTAATTTCAGTATGACTTTTTAACTGTGGACAAAAAAATGACATATCTGACATTTTCAATATATATTAAACATGTAGCATAGCAAATCTTCCAATTTATGTATTTATTTACCATAAAAATTACTGTCCTTCAAAGTTGACTTTTCGCAAATGAAGATGAAGTAAGCCTGTTTCTGGATTGTACAGTATACACTAGTACCTCATTTTTTCTTTTTCTTTTTGCAATAAAAAAAAATTACATAGAGACAGTTTGAATATGTAGTCCAGAGGAATTTTAACTACTGTTCTGGAGAAAGATCATTCAATTACGCAACATGTTTAATACCTCATCCAGAAGCGTCCATTACAAGTCCCAATGACAACAAAAGGAAGACAGACGAGTCATGAAGTCGCTGTCCCAATGAAGGGCTTATTCAATGACATCATGATGCACGTGCATAAGTTGCATAATTTGTATGATGATATCATCTCACGTGTCATTTACTGCCCTTCCAGACAACTCTGACCATTCTTTTATTCAATAATCACATGTGTTCGGCTAAGAGAACTAGACATAAGGATTTCCAAAGTACAGTGAATGAGTACTGAATAGATGAATTTTCCTAAGTTGTAAATATAATAATAAAAAAATGAGGTATTCTTTTTCTTTTCAGTAGATTTGATGACACATCTCAAAGTACTATTTACTACTGCTGACATGAACAGCTAAACAAAGGTAGTTAATTTATGACGGAGATGAACATAGTTTAATAGAATGAAGGCAGCAAGATTCATTATTTTAGTGTTCACACTAAATGCCAGCTTTGCGGTTTCATTTGAAACCAACAGCAATCATGAAACGTCATGAAAGATTTAAAAAAAAATCTCCTAGAGCGATTACTAAATGAATCATTATCACACTAGATCAGTAAACCCCAGAAGAAAATAATAACAATAATAATAATAATAATAATACCAGTGTCTTATAATTTAGGTCCTTTTTCTACTCAGTGCCTATTTTTTAGACACAATCCATAAAAATTGGCCACACTGCACATTTATCTTAAAAATGTTGTATCCCCATAAAAATGCCTGGTACAAAGTCTGAAGTTAATGTCCATCCCTAAATTTAAAAGATCAGCTAAAATAAGTTTAAATTATTACAGTATTTACAAATCCAGCAGGTAGAACAGCTATCGTGGCTTCTTTCCCATCTTCCTAGCAGCTTTCATCCTTCAAGCAGCTTTGACGGCTCCCTCAGCTTCTAGAAGCTTCCTCATTTATCGTCAGTCATTTTGAGCAGTTCTAGAAGAGCCCCCACAGCACCAAAATAACCCTTCAAAATGATTGAAAAGGAGGAGTTAGCAAAAACAAATCCAAACTAAATTATTGCAATATTTAACAAATTTAACACTGGGAATATTTTTTAAGGCTGTGAAAGAAAATACACAAAATCACAGAGAAAAAAATTAGTATTAGCTCATTTGTATGCATCCAGTCAATTAGTAAATATTAGATGTGAGAAATAGGTATACAGAACCCAAAGAGGTTATTCTTTTTTTAAAAAATCCCCTCTTAGTATTAGCTGATTCATTAAAAAAAATAACTATTCATATTTTTTACCAAATTTTCCATCTGTGACCACTAACATTCAACCCAAAACATCAGCACAAGCTTGTTCACAAATTTAACATGTTACAAAAGATAATCTTCTTCAGAATAATTCAAGCAGGAAAAAAAGTGTGTGGTAAAGTTAAAATTCTCCATATACACTAGAGCTGTGCAAAATCTTTCAGAAGGTCATTCTGTAATTCTGTGGTTCTGCTGAGGAACTCAGTGTTACCACAGTGCATCCCCTCAAGGGCTTAGCAAGGCTGTTCCACACACCGGCTGAACTTGCACAAAACACACTTCTGCCAAGACTGCCACACAATGTCATCTGTGCATCATTTCACACACAGTTCTAGTACAAACAAGTTGCTGTTATTTACATGGTACAGGATATATCAATTAATTATTCTGATAATGACTTCTAATAGATTTCAGTTAGTTATTTATTTACTTGTGAAATTTACTGGCTACCCGTCTTACTTCAAGGTAACTCTGGGTGGCTTATAATTGTAAACAAAGGAAAGGTAGAAAATTAGCAATGCAATCCTACCCATCCATCTCAGAAGTTCCACAGAATAAAAAGGAACTTGTTTTAAAACAAGCAGATTAATTGCAGCCTCCTTACTGCTTTCTAATAGGAGTTTATTTCCATAGTCCAGTGTTGGCGAACCTATGGCATGCGTGCCAGAGGCGGAACGCGGAGTCCTCTCTGTGGGCACGCGGCATCGCCCCAGCACACGTGGTCTCTAAAAGTTTGCCAACACTGGCCTAAGGTCAGCCAGCCTGGAGCCGCTGTTGGGGAGGTGCCCCCTCCCCCCACACAGCAGTGCAGATGTGCCTCGCTTATAGGAGGGCAGGGCGGGGCCTTGCGGAGGAGGAGCTTGTCCCTCTGTGATAAGCTGCAGCTGTGCTTGGCGGGCAACCTGTAGGAGCTGGTCGTGTCAGGAGCAACCTGTAGGAGCTGGTCAGGTTCGCCCCACTGTGCCTGCCACTCCAGCAGCACCTCCAAACGGCCGCTACTTCCAGTGGGTCTTCTCCTTCCTGGCGCTGGGTGAGGACGGGACAGTGCCGGCAGTGGCAAACTTGGCTGTGTCCCAGACACGGGGGAGGTCGCAGGAGAGGCAGCGGTGGCCGGCGGTAATGGTCGTGTGGGGCGGCGGGCCTGGTGGGCGCAGGTTGCCGATCTCCACCCAAAGCCCTGACTCATAGGAATGGATGGAAAATATCCAGCGGCAAGAAGGGAAATCGAAAGAAATGGTGGACAGTGCCCTGCAAACAGAGCATGAAAGGGTGCTCTGCCAGGGGCGGGTTGGGGCGGCCGGAGGACACTCCATGCGAGGGGTGGGTCGGAGCGGTGGCGGCGATGGAGCGCTCCGTTGGGGTGGGGTGGGGAAAGTAGTGGCTGATGGCGGGGTGCTTCTCATTCTCACTGGGTTTTTCCCCCGACCTTTAAACCATTTTTTAAAACACAAGAGTTATATCACGGAAAAGCTAACCCATGGCTGAATGGAATACGATGGCCTCCTTGAACTTACCATCTTACTGCCCGTCAATAACAACCCCACAAAACCCCCACCCCGGTGGTGGGATTCATTCCATAGAACTGGTACCTAATTTATTTTGAGTTCAGAGAACCGGCTCAGAAATGGCCAGACTAGCGTGCATTCACGTGCCTCCAATCCCTTCCTTTCTTGCTGCAACCTGGCTTTGCAGCAGGCAAGGCGGTTGGATGCATATGAATGCACGCTAGTAAAAAAAGAGGTTTTCCCCTGCTCCTGACAAGTGAAAATACTCCACCTTACCTGAGACCGGATTTTTTCTCTCCACTCGATGTTCGCTGCCAGACTGTTTTACTTGATGCAGCAGAATGGGAAGGATCCACATTCTGCAGCAAGTAATCTTTAAAGAGAGTTTTAAAAGTATGGCAGAGAAAATCCTGTCCCTTACATGGGATCAGGTTTTTTTCTCCACTCCCTTTGGCTGTTCACTGCCAGACTGTCTGGGAGCAAAATGCCAAGGAGAGAGGAGAAAAGCCTCCTTACGTGGGATATGGGGGGGGGGGGTGTTCTCTGCTCTCCAAGGCTTTTTGCTGCCAGCAAGTAAACTTTAAAATTTAAAAAGTATGGCAGAGAAAATAATCCACTTTACGTGGGATCAGGGTTTTTTTTCTCCGCTCCCCTTGCACACCTCAGTACCTACCACAGCTGCCAGCCACTCGCGCAGGTCCATTAGGTCACTGCCCAGAGCTGCACGCCCGCCCAGCATCAAGGAGGTGAAGCTGTCAACTAGGAAGCCCCACTTAGAGGTGGTAGAGCACGCCCAGGGCCAGCAGGCAAAAGGCCACACCGAGCGGGGAAAGCCATCGGCATCATGGCCGCCCAGGCCCAGCAGAGATGGGGGGAGGCACACAAGCCTAGCTGGGACTGGGGGGCCATGGGCATGGGTGTGCTCTACCACCTTTTCTAGAGCTTGCTAGCCAGCCAATTCACCTCCTTTGTGCTGGACGGGCCAGGTGCTCCAGGCAGTGGTGGTAGCCTAATGGACCTGCACGAGCTGCTGGTGCTGGCGGCCCAAGGCGGGGCTAAGGTGCGTTGGGTGTGCAAGGGGAACAGGCTCCACGTGCGGGCCAAGGGCAAGATCTGCGAGGGGGCCAAGGAGATGACCAGCAGCAACCTGCTCTCCAACCGCAAGCAAAAACAGATGGGACAGAGTAGGTGCATCACGTGCCTCCCCCCTCCCCTACTCTGCCTGCTGCTGGAGGGCTGGCCCGGTATTGGCAGTGGACTGCGGAGCCCCGGAGTGCACCGGTCGAGGGGCGAGCAGGCTGTGGCTGCTGATGGACACTGTTGGCCCCCATGCGCTCGCTGTGTGCGGGGGCCGATGGTGTCAGGCAGCAGCTGCTCCAGCCCGCCTTGCCTTGTGGCAATGGCACCCCTGCCCTGCCCCCTGCCTCACCCCACAGGACGAGCCTCCTGCCCACCGTCCCACCCATCAGAGACCCCCTGGATCTCCCCCAACCCTGCCCGGCCCCCACAGGTGTCCCTCCCCATGAGCAACATTGAGGTGGCCATGCCCACCCTGGCCATGCCCACCCAGTCTGCCATGACTACTGCAGCCATGCCCACCCAGTCTGCCACGCCCACCCAGTCTGCCACGCCCATTGTAGCTGCGCTCGCCGAATGGGCCATGCTCACACGGCACCCAGTGGGTTTTGGGTTGCAGTTTGGGTACTCGGTCTCTAAAAGGTTCACCATCACTGGTATAGTCTCTGCTGGATCAAATACTCTTACATTAGAAGAACCCAAGGAGATAAAGCCTAATGTTCTTTCTTGTCTAATATTCCTAGATGCCCTCACAACTTTACTAAAACAAATGCTTTATGCAGACATTTCCTTATAAAACCTATATTAATTTGTTTTCCCATTCATGATTTAGAGCAGGGTTGGGGAACTATTGCCCTTTTATGACTTATGGACTTCAGCTCCCAGTATTCCTGAGCCAGCATGGCTGGTTCAGGAATACTGGGAGCTGAAGTCCATAAGTCATAAAGGAGATCTAGTTCCCCACCTCTGATTTTGAGTGAAAATTACCAATAATGATAGCTATGACAGTAAGTGATTGATGTTGTAAGCCACCCAGAGTCGCCTTGCAATGAGATGAGCAGCAAGCAAACTTAATACATAAATACATTCATTACCATATTAACAAATATAATGCTTTCTTTTTTAATGGTTTTTACCTCATGTTCCAAAAAGAGAGCTTTCAGTTGTCCCTTTGACCAATAGTCCATGGCATAGGCTAGCACCTTCATAGCAACCGTGTTGATTCTCAGGAAGTTGCCTACAAACACCACTCGATCAATATTCTGTGAAATTTAAGTAAAATAGGTGAGTTATGTGCAGTTAAAAGGATCTTATTTTCAACGTTATACATTGAAAAATGTTCAAAAGTGGTTAAAGTTGAAATATTCCTTTGGTGTTTTGNTGGTGTTTTGACAATAAGACCTCAGATGGACAATCCAAAATGGATGAACTTGTTTATGTAACACAACTGATCCTAAGTAATGTTTTTCTGTAAACCAAGCAACATGAAAAAGAAATTTAAAAAGCAATAATATTGTTATTATATAAAGTTTATCGAAGACTCATTTTATTCACTGACACATAGCAAATATATTATTTACCATCACATAATCTTACATTTATTTATTTTTTAAAAAAATAGCCAATCTCTATAGATTAGGAGAATAATCTCCAGCATATCAATGAACTGTGAAGAGTAACTATTCAGGATTAACAGCACTTCTTTCTATATAACCATGCATAGAGCTGACTATTTTTTCATTGATAAATGTTCTACTATAGGTCATCTGGAAAGAATTCTGATCATATATATCCAGTGAGCACTTAATTTTGATTCCTAAATATAGTGGATCATCTAAACAATATATGAGTAATTTAGTACATTCTAGAAAATGTTTATCAAAACAATTATTTTAGCCATATCTGTACTGAAGGAGTAGAATCTGCAGCTGAAATGGGGAGGAAGAGTTAAGAGTCTGGGTAGCTTGGGGGAGTTGGAGAAGGATACATGACTTCTCCCCCCCCCAAAAAAATATCCCTTGGGTCCTTAACTAGCTGTTCTCAAGAGAGTGCAGTTAATCTGGTGAGATTCTTGTAAATAGGCAAGTAGCAATGAATAAGCTTGTTTTTTGCACCTGACAGCTAAAGTACTTTATCAAATTCAATATACTATTCTCATTTCTGAAGTAATGCATTTCCCCAAGTATTAAACAAATGTTATAAATATTGTGTGAAGGTCTGAGTTTTACCAAGCCACAGAGGCTTTGTGCAATTTACTGAAACTAGAAATAATTTTGTTCTCATCACGGAGAATTAAACTTAATTTTGTTGCTGGCAGTGATGCTAATCACTGAAATGACCAGAAAATGTCTGACGGTAAAGAAAGAACGGAATCTCCAGGCATTTACTAGAATTTCAATATACTACCACCATCACTACACATACACACAAAACCCTGTGATAGCCTTCCTCCATATGCCTTCCAGACTCCAATTCTCCATATTTTTTACAATGGCCATAAGAACCGAGGGATTCTGAAAGGTGCACAGGTTGGAACAGACTAGCTAGAAATTAGTTCTATGACTGCTTATAACAAAGATATGAATTTATACCACAAAAACCAAAGGAAAAAAAGACAGCAACGTACACATTCTGGACAGAAAGGACTGCCGGCTTGAAAAAGGGGTCAAAGAGGCCATCTTCATTAAGTTTGAACAGTCCTCTTGCAAAATAGGAGGGATACGCCACCACCTATCTTCTGTTTACAACACAGTTCTTTTGGTAGTTCCAAGAAGGTTCCACACTCATTTGCACTATTCAGGTGACCCTGAGGGCACAGATAAACCTCCAGGTGGTCTCAATGACTCTCAGAAAGAATGCTAACAACCAGATGACTGCAAGGAATATAAATCCTTCCATCCTCACCATTCAGTCAGAACTGAAGAAGCTTCTTGGATGAGAAATGAAATGTCTTTAAGGAAAAACAAAGTCCAGTTGCCTTTTGAAAAAGCACCTTTGGGTTCATCACTATTTACTCTTGTGTATTTTACACATCAAAAATATCTTTATTCTCTTCTGCCTCTATAATAAGACTATTCTGAAATTCACCAATATTTGAAAGAATAATTCACTACCAACTGCAGTGAAATCCTTATTTTGATAATACTTTTTCACCTTTAAAAAAGGAAAAATTAATTATCACTCAAGCTTGTAGCTAAACAAGCATCAGCTTCTTTTAGTAATTATTGCAAGTTATTTTTGCTCTGAAATGTTGGAAGTGCTAACATGACAAAGCTTAGTGTTAATCATGCATATTTTAAGCTTGTCTTTCTTGTCAACTAAGTGTGTCCTCTGTGATCCAGTTTAGCCCGGGTTTACTATAAAGTCAGTAAAAATATTGCTTCAGAAACTTTCTTGAAATAAGTTATTACTAATACTTCTAAACACGTTACTATAGTGTTTACTATACATTAAAAAATTAGAGTCACCATTTTTGGTCCAATGAATCTAATGAGGTATTACTAGGTGGATTCATTATTTGGATGCACTAGAAAAACAACTACAAACTCAAAACAGTCCCTGAGTTCAGACCACAGTTAAAAGTTTCTTGAAGTGAAATTACTATGGAATTAAGATGCTGCACAGACAGTTCTCACAATTTTCACAATGTGGACTCCAACTATGTATTGTAAGGCATAGGCTTAATTTAGATTTCTCCCAATATGTTTGGAAAATCAATGCTCAAGCCACATGCTCATTTGCACTCTCCTCAGTTATTTTATACAGTCTCATTTTAATCACTAAATCAAGTCAATCATGGTCCATCATAAGAACAAGCTATTGTCTGCCACAACTGCAAAATCAGCAAAATTCCATCTGTCCTACAAAACTAGAAACTATTCTTTGACAAGGCTCCCAATTTGCTAACTTAAATACTATATTAAACTTGCTAATAGTTTATTATGCAAACAGCTGTTAAGCAAGAACTCAAAGGCAGAATTCAAAAGACTGCATTAAATGAGCAAAAATCTCATGAATTCCAGACTTTTGCAAAAATCTGCTGGGATCCAAAGATCACCGGAATGCATATCTAAAATTGCAGTCAATTTCTGCTCCCCAAACAGAAATTAGATAGTAACAGAAATATATAATTTGTCTGAAATATAAAGAATCCCATTCACATATATTCTCACAAGCCTCCATAACAATAATCATCTTTCAAAACTAAAGAGGTCATATTAAGAGTTCTCACTAGGTCTCTTTATATGAAATGAAAGCTGTGTTGCTTATTGCAGTTAACTCTCTATGCTTTGATAGCCCTGTACAATGCTGCTTGAACTCCATGCCACAAGGCAACACTGTAAAGAAGCTGAAAGCAAAGAGGAAGATCGGGACCACTTATTATTGCAGAGGCTTCCACTGATATTCCTACGTAAAATATTCAGGAATATTAAAAGCTTATGGTCACCAATACATAGAAGCAACAGACACAGGTCCTCAGCATGATATACTAATATCTTACACCTGCACTTCACCTAACCTATTCAAAACCATCAAACTATTTGACAATATGCCAGATGTTGCTCTGTATCTTCCTTCCTCTTGTCATATATTCCCTTACTACCTTTGACTTGAAAAATGTCATAGAGAGGCTCTATATTGAATCTACATGCTGCTAGGTTTTACCAGTGGGCAGTAAGATAAATCGCTATTATTCACAGCATCTATTTTAAATTTAAAAGTTACTGTCTGGGATACGTTACGCCAATGGCAATTTGTTTGAAGAATTACTGATCTTTATAGTTGAACCAAATCTGATCTCCCACATTCAAGTTCAACATTCTAGCAATGATACCATACTGATAATTTGTAAGTGCTAGTGATATCTCTGAGGAGAAAACGAGGCTCCAACTTTCCTCTCTTGCAGCTACCATCAGGCTCCTTGGGACAAGCTCCCTCTAGGCACCAGGAGCAGGGAAAACCTGTTTTGAGCTAGTCCTCACTGAGGAAGATCTGAGGACTTGGGAGGATGGAAAGCAGTCTCAGCTGATGAAGTTTCCAATCATTGATGTAGAGTTAACCACACATACCTTTAAAATGCTCTGATACAGTCATGATCAAATCAGATTGTATCACTTGTATAAACAGGTATTCTTATGGCTTTATCTTTAAAAGATTGTGTAGTTTTTCTCTGCTATAGCTAAAGTACAAGTCAGAAGGTATATAGCTCTTGCTAATTGTTATGACTAAAACAAAGTTTCTAAAATGTAGATAGGAAAGAATTCAGACCATTGGACCAAACAACATGCAAATCATACTGATTATACTTCCTCAATAACAACTGAACACTACCATTAACTTGATGGGGTCCATATGTAAATATTGGAGGCTTCAAATAAAACAGCACATCTGAAAAGTAAATCTTGAGCAAATACTGTACAGAATTCCACTTACCGGCCCAAAGAATTAGAAGTCTCAGGAACAGTGATCATTCTACTTAGGTGAAGTTCTTAACAACTTAGCAAAGACATACTATCTATAAAAATTATCATTTTAATTTTTTTTAAAAAAGAAAAACAGTAGGGCCAGTTCATATCATGGAATAACATGCTTTAAAGCAGGGATATCCAACCTTGGCAGCATGTCTGGTTGAGGAATTCTGGGAGTTGAAGTCCGTAAGTCTTAAAGGTTGCCAAGGTTGGATACCCGTTTTAAAGGACTGTTCAATATTTTCATTGGTGGGAGAAGGTATATAAACCAAAACCCCAAACCTTCTTAGTAACCCAAAAATAGCTTGCTATTAAAATGAACTCACCTCATTCAAGGCGCACATCCGAGCAATGGAGCCAATGTTATTGGTGATGGTGACTAATGTTGCTCTTGCCAGATCCTCTTTGCTGATAGTCTCTCGCTTTTCTTTGCTCATCATGTTGCCGAAACTGTGTGATAATACTAGAGGATGTGATCTTTCTTATATTTTTCAGAAAGGCCAAGGTTTCTAAAAATATGTTTTAAAGAATTTGTCTGGGATATACAGAGTCATTCATTCAGGAAGCAAAACACACTCACATACAAATATAGAGAACTGATTGAGTCCAACTACAGGTAATCTTCATTATCAATAAATATAACTTTATCAAGCATATAAAAATTATCACAGAAGAATCAATGTTGCGTTTGTAAAGCTGAGTCCTAGATCACTAACCTTCTAGCGTTCTCAGAGAGGAACTTTAAAAAGGATATTGTAAAACAATCAAGGATACAGAAAAGACAAGTGAAAATAATTTAGAATTTGAAGAGTACTAGTGAGGAAAGCTTACAACATGGGGGCTTTTTAATTTTTTAAAAAAGTGATTCAACAGAAGACCATGACAGAAAGAAAGTAACATGGAAAAAATTCTCAGAATACAGAATTTGATTTTTTAAAAATATTACTTTACACAGTGCATTGTCAAGTTTTGAAATGTATTATTGCAAGATACATCTGACTGGTTTCTAAAAGAAATTGGATCAGCTCTTGAAGGATATAGCTCTTGCATAATTATCTTGCTTTTACTCTTCTAAAACCAGCAAGGCCATTGTACTAAGGAGCCTTGGATCTGATCAAGCATAATTTTTAAGTTCTTATGAACAAATTTGGATGAAGTGTGTTTATTCCAATCCTCTCAGATAAAATATAGATCAGCAAGCTAAGCTATGTTGGGTTTACTGTACACAGATTGGGTTCCTAAAATCAGGTAACAATAATCACAAATAAGCTGTAGGGGTCCTGATAAATAAACAAATCTGGAAAGTAGGTGTGCCAGACCTATAGTAAATCATTCTTGCAGTTTGGCAATTAATTTGAGTAAATAGCACTGATAAATTGAATTATGCATAATACAATTTACTGTTTTCCAGATGCTGGTTGATTTTCTGATTTCATTTTACAATGCTACTGTGAAAATCCATTATTTTTAATTTTATATTTAACAATTCTTATGACAGAAGATAATTAGCTGTAGACCAGGGGTGTTAAACTGCCAGCCGGACACATCACGCGGAAGCTGTGCCCACCCCATTGCTGGCAATGCAAAGAGTCGCGATACATCACGACATGTCACGTGACATGGCAAGTTTGACACCCGTGCTGTAGACCATCTAGAGCAGCAGCCCCCAACCTTTTGGGTATCAGGGACCAGTTCTGTGGATAGAGGTTTTTCCGCGGACTGGAGGGGGCATGGTTTTGTGTGCTGCCTGCATCCTGCGGATGGGAGTTCACTTGTTTGTGTGGACTGGTTTCTTGCATGCCATGGACCGGTGTCGGTCCATGGACCAGGGGTTGGGGACCCCTGATCTAGAGCCTTAAAATGCTTGCTTTTAACTTCTAGAGCAGACATGTCAAATCCGCGACATCATGTGACATATGACGTATCCGGACTGTTTTGCCATTGCCGGCAATGGGGTGGGCACAGCTTCCGCGTGATGTGTCCAGCCCGCGGGCTGGCAGTTTAACACCCGTTCTAAGCATGTTGCAAAATTTAGCATTTTACTGGATGTTTACAATGCACAAAATGCAACTGAAGCACTGAAAAATTATCTCACAACCCACAAAAATCCCATCGTCCCTCTCATATGGCCTTGCCCATTTTGTGTCTTCATCCTGTTATTCACTGCAACCTTCAGTGTCAAACTCAGGGGTAGTCAACCTTGGCTCTTTTATGACTCGTGGACTTCAACTCCCAGAATTCCTGAGCCAGCACAGCTGGGTCAGGAATTCTGGGAGTTGAAGTCCACGAATCATAAAAGAGCCAAGGTTGACTACCCCTGGTCAAACTACTCACTGCTGTAACAAAGAAGTGTGGCCATCAGGCTGCAAAAGACTTCCTATCCCTGATTGTTATTGCTGAAGCTGACTAAAATGGAATGAGGGGATGGTAATTAGATTAACATGAAGCAATATGCTATTGTTGAAAAATACACCTTTAAATAGACGGCATAGAATTTGCATTCTTGTGACTTGTCCATGCGTACCTTGATGCAACAGCAGATCCTTGAAGACCAAACCGTTCATAATCTCCTCCGTAAATATCCTTCACCAGCTTATCAACATTGGTGCTGTCTCCTTTAGCTGCCATTTCTAGAGCTTCCTCAAAGGTCTCACAACCAGTCAGCAAACAACACAGACCCAGGAATGTACCACCACCAAGACTATAAGGCAAAAATGATAATTTCCATCATTGTGACATTGGTTATTTTACAAAATAATCCAGGGCCCCCTACACTCAGCTAGGCACTGAGGCTGCTTGCAGACTTAAGGAAAACAGTAGGCAATAAGATTGATGATTGTATAGACTTAATTTGTGCAGTGTTTCCTACCTCAATGAAAGCAGGCGATATGAAACATACAAAAACGCAGAACTTTACAGCCAATTGTTCTCTTAAGTGACATCTACTTCTTTGCATTATAAATCTATTCAACTGTGCCTATTTAATTCCCGTTCGGATGTCATGCTTTGATCAGCAACATTAGAGAGCAAATATTCACTAAGTTCCTGATGAAATTATTCATTTTGAAATAATTATCTCTAAGCAGGCACCATACATTTTCTTTACTTTGAAGCTTTATTCTTCGGTTTAAAAAAAACTTCATCTCTCTATATTAAAATAAGATAGCATATTTACTGTACTAAATGAACATCTACTAAAATGTAGCGCAGGAGGGATTTTCAATGACAGAATGGAATGAGACCTGCTTTTATTATCTAAGCAGCTTGTTTGAATGATTCCTAGCTGGAAAGTGGGTCTGGTTAAGAGTATCCCAAAAGAAAAGACGTATCTTTTCTTTGGCAAAGTATCTGTAGAACCTGTGCTTAGGCCAGTTATGTCTGTATGTAAGTTGCTAGTCTCTCAAAACTTACATGACTGCTGGTTGTGAGAATGCTAAGCAGAAGACTTTATCAGTACCTTTATACAAGCGTTTTAAAGCTTTATTAAACATAATAGGAAACTGAATCCATGTTGATATTTCTATTATACAGAGGAGACTACTATAGATAATATATAAGGGATATTGTTATACTTAGCAAAAAAGAGGGAAAGAAATATGGGAAAGAAATAAGACCAGTCAATAAAAGCAAGCAACAGGTAAAATGTTTGATTATTGTTTTGCTTTTAACATTCAGGGTTTTTTCCCCTGTATGTTTTCAGGAGCCACAAATTAGCTTTCCTATATTTTTGCTCAACTATGTGTATTTAATAGTAAGAAAAACATCATGTTTCTTGTCATAAATCCCACAGCTATAAATCTGAATAGGCTAGTTAACTGAATATATTTTATCACTAAAATTTCCTATAGAAAAATATATGTCAATATGTAATGGACATGGAATTGGTCTGATTTTATAGTTTTAATTCTTTTAACATTCCTGTTCATTTTCTTCATTCGTGTTCATGGCCTAGCAAATCAAACATTCAGGAAACAATGCTTCCGGTTTGCTGACACGGCTGCCATGGATGTCTGGGAGACAAGCTCCGTCTTCCACGTCCAGTTTCGCATCGCTGGGAGACCCTGGAAAGGGCCGAAAGTCGCCCTGTAGGGGCAACCAGCAAGGAGGGAATACCCGCTTGATCGCGGGAGGGCGGTAGCCCTTCCACTCGATCTGGGGCAGCCCTCCAAACCGGCGGACGAAAGACCGGCCATAGCAATATGGCTCGTCACTAGACTGCAGACAGCCGAAGTCACACTTACCACCAGTCAACTATAAAGCAGCACGGATGAGACTGGGTGAGATCGACCTCTCTTAAATCCTAACTATTTTTTTTTACCTGCAAAAGCTGCTTAAAGTATTTTTCCCCCTGTGGAGAGGGAAGGGAGATTTTACCCCTCCCTCCAGAAACAGCGGCGACTGACTATCCAGAGGAATTTAAAACATTGCAAGAATAATTTGACCCTAATTGGAATTTTACTTTTTAAAGTTTGTGGACTAAAAGAATTTTAATCCTTATTGAAGATCTGGGTTTTTACTTATAAAAAGAAGCAAAATTGAAAAGATTAAAAGAATTTGGGATTTAAAAGAAAATTTTAAATAATAGAGGCGAAATCTTGTGACTAAATCTGACATTGCAACATGTTATTTCTTAAAAGAGACTTGCCCAGCAACCCAGACAAATTGATAAGCGCTATGTAACCTTGAGACATCAGTTGTGAGAAGCCCAGCTGTGTTCCATACTCAGTGACAAAAAAATTGTTTTTTCTCTATTCTCTGATTGTCACTTAATACACTTCAAAGAGAATATGGATGAAGGCCAGGAACAGATTCTTCTTATGTTGAAAGCAATTCATCAAACTATTCTAACAGCCACTGATGAAATAAGAGATTACAGAAAAGAACAAGATGTCAGCCCAGAGATACGAACTCAAACTTTGATTATAACTGAAAAATCAACTATGCAGAATACAACAGAAAAAGTGGAACAATTGAACATTATGACAAAAGACTCAACTGATCAACAAATGGAAATGGAAAATCCGGAAAAGGGACAGACAATATGGAAAATGGAAAAGACTTTCTACATAAATCAGAAGAAACCTGAGGATCAAGTAGAACAGACTGAAGAGAAGATAAATGGTTCAGGACAACTACGTCGAGATGGAAAAATAGAGACGCAATTTGTTAGTCTTCTCAAAAAAATGGCAACCGGAAAGTTTTTCTACGTCAAACAACATACATAACAATATAGAGATTTATTTGATGACTCAAAAGCACAGACATGGAAGACGATTTGGCAAAGAAAGAAAGCTAGAATAAGACTGAAGAAAATTGGGGTTTTGACTTACTAGTGAGAATTAAAATAGAATATACTCAAATAGATAAAATGTGTATTCTGAATATTAGATATTGCAATGAGTGGAGATAAAGTAAGCTTTTCATTTAAAACTTGGAAGTATAAATATTAACAGTTAAATTTGAATGTTGATTTGCTTATAAAGGTTAAATGTAAAGGTAATTAAGATAGACATAAGCTAAAAATGTATCAATGAATATAATAAATATGTTCTTATTTAGTGGCAAAAAAATAAAAATTATTAGCTTAAATATGAAATAGTAGATATTAAGAGAAAAAGAGAGGAAGTATTAAATGTTGAAATAACAGAAATTTTGGTTACTAAATTTAAGATATTTGGAAATTACTAGAAAATAAGAACATGATATTGTATCATTAATTGGTTGATATAAGATGGTGAGAATTCAAATTAGATAAGACATGTATCCTGAACATTAGATCCTGTGATGTATTGTGATAAAGGGAATTGGGGTTATTTAAAACTTGGAAATTATAAATATTAAACGTTAAATTTAAACACTAATGGGAAACTAAAAATTGGGAAAAACTAACCAGGACATTGATTGTCGAAAAAGATTGAATGTTAAATCAACTAAGATATGTATAAACAAAAATATTTTTATTAAAGTGATATAATAAGAATTGTATTAATTTAAATATGAGACAGTAAATACCAAGAGGAAAAGAGAGGAATTATTTAATGTAATAGTTTGAGATCTGTACTAAAGATATTTGTATGTTATTGAATTATAGACCAACTCAACCGCCACGTTGCTTTTCAAATATTTAAATGTAAAATTAGAAAATTAATTAAAAAAAAATTAAAAAAACCATTCAGGAAACAAAACATTATTGCTCAAGAGAATGATCATCACAACATAACAGTGATCATTGCAACATATGCAACCTCATGAACGGTGGTTTAAATAAGCAAGTATGGTGAGAAAGGGAATGCTAGTATAGGAGATATGACATACAAAATTCTGTTATTCCCTATCAGAGTATAAATCCAGTACAAAGCAGACAGACAATCTGTTCTGTTTCAAATGAAAAGTGCAAAAGGGAAAGGGACAGGATCATAATAGTTTACTGCTACTAATTCCTGCAGTGTTAAACCATAATTTACAGTAAAGATAAACACCCATGTCCTACATGCAGTCTCCCAATACTTTTTTTTATTTTGCAGCCTCCAACTGTACTGTCTATCTTAGAAGCAAAAAAAAAAAATCCTAATAAAAACTGGGATACTAAGAAGAGAGTCTTTCAGAGCAGGGGTCCCCAACTTTTCTGGGTTGGTGGCCCGGGGCAGGCCAGGAGGATGGAGGCGCCTTTATGCGTGCAAGAACGCGCCCAGGGCCATATGCGCACAAATGGGGCTGTGATTGCATGCACGATGTAAATGGGGCCACGGGTGCCCACGCAATGCTCAAGCAACGCTAACACCTGGAAAATACCGTGATTCCAGCATGAGTGGGGATGTTGCGCTTGCAGCAATGATAGCGCATGACACCGCAACGTTAGCACGAGTGGGGGTGTGCTCGTGGCAACGCTACCACACGCCCAACACTCACGGCACTGGTAGTGCCCATGCGATGCTAGCACGAGTGGGAGGATGCAAGCATGTACACCCATGTGCACTGGCCAGCCACTCACATGGCCCAGTTCCCAAGAGCCCACGGCCCGGTAGTGTGCTGTGGACTACAGGTTGGTAACCCTTGTTTTAGAGAAAGGACAAGAATAATGCAGTCCATCCAATTTGTGTGATACAGGCGAACAATAACTAATAAACAGAATTTGGGACTTCAGACATCCACCTGGATTTTATATATGAAAGACGACTATTTTTTTTCACAATTTTTTTGTCCAATGAAAGATTACAATAAACGGTAAAGAGGTATACGGCATCATTAAAGTTGGGAATTTGGACATCTGTGTTTGATTGGAATCTCTTCTCTTAATCTGAATACTGATACTACTTTTAATCTTATAGGTCTTGAATAAAAATAATTTAAAATAAAATCAATTGGCTCTTAGCCATTGGATTCCCTTCCCTATCATCCTCATCACATTTTCATTTGTTTCATAAAGCACCAACTCAGAATACATAGACAAGGGAAGATAACAAATTTGAGATTTGGGGAAAATATACTTTTCAGGGACTACATATGAAAGTATAACAAGTTGATGATTTCAGTGATTTGGGGATTGTTTTAGTCATATTTCTCTACAGGTTTTGCTTAGTTAATCAGCTAACAGTTCTAGTTGATTATTCCATCTATTCCATAAAAATACCTTTTCTTTAATATTCATGTATTGTTTTTGTTTTTTGCACTTTCTAACTTTTATTATATTGTAAGCTGCTGTATTAGTGATACAGTTTGCATAGAAATGTAATCCATAAATAAAAAAATAGTATGTATACTGTTGCTCATAGTGCCGAAGCCACAGCCAAAATGCAACTCTTAGATTCAGCTACTGTGTTGTTGGATCCCAATTCCCAGCTCAAGAATGAGATGGGAGTCTTTTCATCAGGGAAAAGTTCTTTTAGGAAGATAGTATATTCACCTGGTCCCTGTAACTCTCTTATAGTTGTCTTTGGAATACACTGCTAAAATGCTGACTCCAGAGCCTATGTTAACTAGCAACATAGGAAAGGGGTTATCGAGGCAATAAGGCTTTTTCTGACACCGCTCAGGTGCTGAAGGGTTTTCAAAATAATAGCACTCCGGCTGGCCATTGAAGCCGACAGAATCCACATACAGAAGACCTTGGATCAGGCAGTCCAACTCATCTAGCTTATGAAGCTGGAGGTCAGCAATCTGGAAGAGAAGTTAATGAATGAACAGTCGTTGTCACAGCAGAAAAATCAGCAGAAAGTTGAAAACATAGGGTAGAAGACTTTGTACTATTTGAATTACCCAATAGATCAACACCTGACTACTAAATAATTATTTGCACAGGAAGTGTCAAGTCAACTATGCTGTCTGCCTGACAACAAGTGTTATTTACCTGGTCAAGATATGTTACGTTTCTGAGAATTAGGGGAAAAGATTTCTTTGGTATTATTTTTAAAGAGATCTCACTGTTTAAATCATTATAGAACAAAAAATTAAAAATGTTTTAAAAGAAGGATCATACAGGTAGGCCTCGACTTAGCACAATTTATGTTGCTAACTGAGAAATTTGTTAAGTAAGTTTTGTCCCATTTTACGACTTTTCTTGTCATGTTTGTTAAGTGAATCACTGCAGTTATTAAATTAGTAACACAGCTGTTAAGTGAATCTGGCTTCCCTGTTCACTTTGATTGTCAGAATGTTGCAAAAACTGGTCACATGACCCTGGGACACAGCAACCATCATAAATATGAATCAGTAGTCAAGCATCCGAATATAAATCATGTGACCATGGGGATGCTGTAACGGTCATAAGTGTGAAAAATGGTCATAGGTCACTTTTTTCAGTGCCGTTGTGATTTCGGTCACTAAACAAACTGTTGTAAGTCGAGGACCACCTCTTTCAAGTTTTAACTCTGGTCAATCATAAAAAAAAAACCCTGCATGACATGTTTTGCAAGAAGTAGTGACAATATATATATATGTTTTATAGATTTCTATATGTTTTATAGATTTCTCTTGGTGGTCGCTTTGTTTTATAATGAATATTCCCAAGAATCGTATCTTTGTTTTTATATCTATCTATCTATCTATCTATCTATCTATCTATCTATCTATCTATCTATCTATCTATCTATNTCACTACTTCTTGTATCTATATATATATTCAAAACAAGCAAATAAACATGAACACCAGGGAAAATCTTAAACTATAAAAGTTTAATACAATCACCAAGCTTTCGTCGGCAAACTGGCGACATCGTCAGGGCTTAAAATGCTAGTCAATAGGAGAGTCCTTTTATAGGCTGATCAAGGTCTGCACTCGGCTCCTGGACCTCGTCATCAGGCCTGATTGAATAAGCTGTGTTCCTACCGTAGCTCTTGCATTAGCGGTTGCTCTTTTCTTGTATCTCTTATCTGTGCGTGTAACATCGCACATCCTCCCTTCGCTGAGTTTAGGGTCGGGCGGGGTATTAAGGCTGGATTACGGAGATACGGAAAGATCGGAGACGAGAGGGGACGGTTTGGGGCGATGGTTACCCGGTCGCATTCGAGAGAGGAGAGGACGGCTTTGCCGACCCACCCCGCGGCGACAGCCCGGCCACCCCATCTCACAGCGCCAGCCCAGCCACGTCAACGGGAAACGCGAAACAGCTCCCGAGACGGCATACGGGCAAAGAGCACTAGAAATGGGGGGGGAGATAGTGGAAACCGGACGGGACAGTACTTATGGAGATTGTAGCCACGTGGATGGAGAGAAGGGAGTCGAGGACAGGAGACAGGGGGAAGCACCTGACACGCAGCCCCAGGTGATGGATGGGAACGTGGGTAGGATTTGTGAAGAGAAAGAGGGAGGGGGAGAACGCACCGCACCTAGACAACCTGAGTGGGGCAAGGGAGGAGATGACAGGAATACACAATTGAAGGATACGAGAGATACGGTCAATCAAAAAAGGGGGGGAAATACCCCGCCCGACCCTAAACTCAGCGAAGGGAGGATGTGCGATGTTACACGCACAGACAAGAGATACAAGAAAAGAGCAACCGCTAATGCAAGAGCTACGGCCGGAACACAGCTTATTCAATCAGGCCCGATGAAGGTTATACTTCAAAATTATTTAAACTAATAAACAAAATAGCAAGAGGCACAATTGGTTTGTTTTCAGATTCCTATGCTTTTTCCTTACCTCTTATGCTTACATGCATAATACAAACGATGCATAATTGAACCAGAAAAAGATCACAAAACTATACATGGCTGGCTTCGGTTACACATCTCTTATTACCATCCCTGCTGTTGAATGCTCTATTCGTTACCAGTAATGAATTAGGTACAATTTGAAACGCATGTCTAGGGCTTTCGTAGATGATTAATAAAGGCTTAAAAAGTGTTGATAGATTTAAACNTGGTGAATGCCTGAAGCATGAAACACAGCAATGGGGGGAGGAAGTGTGTGTGCTTTTGTTACCTAATCCCCACCTCACCCCAAAAGAGATACACATGTCTCACCTTACCTGCCTCACCTTATGCTTCAAGCCAGCAGCCAGTATGAGAAACATACTGAACACTGTAAGCTGTTGGCATACTCAACAAAAGGCACATAACTGATGAGTTCTCGCTGTAACTTTTCATTCCTGTAGACAAGGAATCTACAATCTCATTGACAACGATGAAAAGGCAAAATGAGTAAAAGGAGATACTGGTCGGTGGTGAAGAATGTTAGGAGGTGGGGCTCGGTAGCACTGTTTGGAGAACCAGAGATTTCTCACTTAAGGCTTCAAAGCAAATGTAAGAAATATACCCAAATACAATAGCTTTTCTCACAAGCAATATTTACTCTTGGAATCACAAAGGGAATTCTATTTTCTTAGGCGAGGGTGGCAAAAGCTATCATCCTCTCTAAAATGAGAGTATAGACATGACAAATCATTTAACATTGAGGTTAATAAGGCTCGGTTTCTGAAAAAAGCATAGCCACCTAACCAACTCTAAAATAAAGGAAATTTTAAAAAAACCCACTCTTAAAAGGTTTGTAAGCTCACCCAAATGACTGCTGAATCATCAAGACGGAAGCAGCCTAGCCATTCATATGACAGGTTTCCCAATTTTGCTTTTGGGTCTGCAAACAAAGAGGCTTAGCCTGCTATAAAACAGGATGATAGCTGTATAGTTTAGCAGGACAAAGTTTATCACAATTCCAATGCAAATTAAAAAAACAACAACATCCGAGTATAGCACAAATGCTAACATGACAAAATAGCACCCTTATGCCCCACTGCCATCTAGATGTGTGACGTCTGGGCCAAATATATCTACTTACAGTATCAATGCCAGACGCTAGAGAATGGAGTAAAATGTTCCTCTTAATTAATGCATTTAAGCTAAAAAGTGGGTTTGATGTGACAAAAATAAAGATGACTTCCCTAAATTTGATTTGGCAGTTTTACCATAGGGAGTAGGAATGCTCCTGAACTAAGACAGAATGTAAATTCAAGTACCATTCGGAAATCTTCCTCAAACTTGTAGGCTCCACCTCCAGTGGCACAAAGTGTGGTATGCAAGCTTGAAAAGTTTTTTTCGCTGCCCATCTGTATGAACCTGTGCATAGCACAGCTTGGGAAACGGATGAAATGGAGATTCCCTTTACGTCCGCACATAGTCAAGTTTTTCAGTTCCAGATGGACATCTCGGATCCCTGTTTTACCGTAGGCTGTGTTGGAAGTCAGATACTTCCTAATGCTTTTGAGGTTTTCCACTTCTTCCTGCTCTTCCTCAGCTGTAATGTCTTTTGGTTCAAAGTATACCAGTTTAACAAGGGTCCCACCAATATCCATGCCAAACCATGGGAATGCTAGAGGAAGGAAGAAAATAAAGGTTACTGCGGGAACATAGTATATGTAAACAATACTTTTACATATTAAATGTAATGATTATAAGGCCTTTATTATTGCAAATACACACACACACACACACACACACACTAAGATGGCCTAGACCAAACTTTCCCAACCAAGTATTCTCTAGATCAGAGATCCCCAACCTTTTGGGCACCAGGGACCGGTTCTGTGGTTTTTCCGCAGACCGGAGGATGCGTGGTTTTGTGTGCTGCCTGCATCATGTGGATGGAGCTTTGCTTGTTTGTGCAGACCAGCTGCTGGCATGTCACGGCCCGGTACTGGTCCACGGATCAGGGGTTGGGGACCCCTGCTCTAGATCAGGGGTCCCCAACCTGCAGCCCCGTGCTGGGCTGCAGTCCGTTCAAAACTGGGCCATAGAAGTGGTGGGCGAGCGCGCACATAACCATTCCCTCTCCCCCCCTCTGTTGCCATTACCTCTGCTGGTCTGCTGAGCCGAAAAGGCTGGAAACCGCTACTCTAGATAATGATAGGCTTCCAAAGGATTGGAAATTGTGGAAATTCAAATACACATCTGGAAAGCCTATTCCATCTTTTAACAGCAATAACAGTGTTATCAGCCAAGTCAAATGATCAACTGTGCATGTTGAATCAGCCTATGACATGCATACTTAGCACAGAGACTCATTTTGTTGTTTATAAAGTAATTCAGAGTTTATGTTCAGTCAGAAATTGTTTTCTTGACCTCACGATACCCTATTTTAACTTCTTCAGATGCCTGAACCTTGTTTTTTAACCACCACATTTTCAGCAACAGTATCAGCAAAGTTCAGCAATTCCTTTTTCTAAACCTTGACCAAAGGCTCCTTCCAAGAGACTTCTTGGAAAAGGAATCTCTCTTTTTCTTTTATTATATTAAAATATAATGCAAAGCACCATGACAATCAACAACCAAAATACAAATAAATATTGAATTTACTGTTTGAAAAAACAAGTGTCCATGAGCACTATGACATTTATGATAACTTATTTTTGGTAATAAAATAATCGTTTGAATATTGAAATTAACAATAACAACAACCTAATGGAATTTGGCCATAGAGAGGATTCTTGCTTGATGCAAGCAAGGCTACAGGCAAGAAAGCATCTATATATGTCTATTTTGGAAGATAGTCCATTCATTATTCAACTTTTAAAGATGCCAGGGCTCGAAGGAAGTACTACATTTGTTGAACTAAGTCCACTTTTGTTTAAAGGAACAATGCAAACGTAAAATAACATATTTATCACAAAACTTATTTCTAACTTTCTACAAATATTGACAAGGCAGCAATATATCAATTATTCTATTTGTTTTTTAAAATTATTGAAGTAAGCACGATTAAAAAGGAAAAAGAAAAAAAAGCGGAACAAGACAGCCACGCTTCTGTAAACTGTTTCCTAGTCTCTGTCCATTAGAAAACAACAGTCCCAAAATAGTCCCTGTTCTTCTATTTTTAGTACCAAGACAACAGTTGCAGAGGGATGCAATGAATATGTGTACAGCAATCAGATGGAAATATCAGCCTCTTATCAAAATAATTGTTTCAATTATTGGTACTGTGCCAAAGTACAGTAATTTAAAGTCAGTGCCATATCTAGGAGGCCAGAAACCATCAATCCATGATCACACATCCCACAGGATATATAAAACTCCAACTGCAATTTTATGTGCATTCACCAGGACACATACCCCACTGAATACAAGGCAGCTTATTTTCAGTATACCTATGATTGCCCAGTTGAAAAGATTCTGATTTCCACTAATCTCTATGCCATGTGCAGCATTGCTTTGCCAAAGTGGTACACTACAGCCACACTAGCATACAGTTGTTACATAAATGGGGAAATGCAGGGCTCTATGACTATTTGCCGTGGCCAAATCACTGTGGCCAACTCGCCACAGCCAACTCACTACAGGATAACTCACCATAGCCAACTTGCTGTGGGACAACTCGCTGCGGGACAAGAGTTATCAAAGAAATGGTAGAATACAATCATTAAAGAAAGGATGCAAAAGAAGGGACAGGATGAAATGTGAACAACAAAAATTAAAATAATGTTTAATTTATTTTAAATAATTAAATTGAATTGTTAAATTGTCCTCCGGCAAGTTGGCCCACAACAAGTTGGCCGTGCCGAGTTGTCCTGCTGTGGTGAGGTAGCCATGGCAAGTTGGCCGTGACAAGTTGGAAGGAGCGTCGTCTTACCTGAACGCCTTTTCTCAGCATGACGATGGAGAATCCACCAATGGGTTTTGCTTGTCTTCTGCCCGTAGACTAAGTCAGCCAATTTTGCTCCGCCTCTCTTCCTGGGTCCTCCCTTTCCCAATCTCGACTGAGGCGAAAGCTGTTGGCTATGTTTCCGTGTGTTGGCTCAATCTTATCCCGACACAGGACCTGACTGGCCCTAAGGGTGGGAGTGGATTCTCCATCGTCATGCTGAGAAAAGGCGTTCAGGTAAGACAACGCCCCTTCTCCAGCATGACAAGTGAAGAATCTACCAATGAGACATACCAAAGCCTCACTCTCCCTGTGGGTGGGAAGCAGTCTGGGCCTGTGTCCCACTCTCTGATACTACGCATTGGAGGACCCTCCTGCCAAATGAGGCCTCCGCTGATGCAAACCTATCTAACTTGTAGTGTCTTATAAAGGGGGAAGGTGACGCCCACGTTGCCGCCCTACATATTTCCTCAATCAGTACCTGAGTCGCCCACGCTGCTGATATGGCAGCGCTGCGAGTGGAGTATGCAGTGATTTGTCTGGGGACTGCTAGCGACTGCCCCTGGTATGCCTCTGCTATGCACTTCCTGATCCATCTGCCGATTGTGGATGCTGTGACCTTTCGACCTCTTGAGTGTGAGTGGAAGGAAACGAACAGGGCTTCCGATTTGCAGAAGGGTGCCGTTCACTTAATGTATTGTCTTAAGGCCCTGCAAAAGTCTAAGGTGTGCCATTTGTGCTCCAATTCATGGGAGGGCTGAGGGCAAAAATCTGATAGCACCACTTCCTGTGCCCTGTGAAATAGGGAATTGACCTTGGGAATGAAGGAGGGGTCCAAACGTAGGACCACCCTGTCAGTGTGGAAGGTACAGAGATCTTCTCTAATTGATAATGTTGCCAACTCTGAAATGCGCCTTGCTGAAGTAACAGCAACCAGAAATGCGACCTTAAGGGTCAAGTATTGTAACGTGCAGGTCCAGACAGGTTCAAATGGAGATGAGGTAATGGCCTGTAGGACCTTAGACAGATCCCAGGATGGATATCTGTGGACCACGGGTGGTCTGTTGCTTGTTGCGCCCTTAATGAAGGATCGCACCACTGGATGCCTGGCTAGTGGTTCAGAGTTGCCGTATGTAAGAATAGTGGATAGGGCGGCCACTTGTCTACGAATTGTGTTGGGTGCTAAGCCCCTATCCAGACCCTCGGCTAAGTAGTCTAAGATCCTTGGGATAGAAATACTAAAGGGGTCTAGCTGCTATCTTGTGCACCAGCTGCAATAATTTTTCCACGTGGAGTCATAAATTCTGTTAGTTGTAGGCCTTCTTGAGGCCTGGATTGTCTTAATCACTCTTTGTGAAAAGGTCTCCCCTTCTAGGAGGCTCCGTTCAAGTGCCAGGCGGCTAATTGGAGCCACTGTGGCTCTGGATGTAGTAGAGCCCCTTGACTGAGGGGGATTTGATCATGCGGAATCCTCCATGGAGGAGATATATTAATACTTATGAGGTTGGCAAACGACGGCCGTCTTGGCCAGTGTGGTGCAATGAGTATCACCTCTGCTTGTTCCTGCAATATCTTTCTGATTGTTGCTTGTATCAGAGGAAGCAGTGGGAAGGCGTATAGCAACCCCTCCGGCCAATGCCCCTGGAGCGCATCTTCTCTCTCCGCCCCCGGTGACGGAAAATGGGAGAAGAACCTCGGGAGCTGAGCATTCTTGGGGCTGGCAAATAAGTCCAGTACTGGGTGGCCGAACCTTTCTGTTGCTTCTCTGAAGAGAGCAGGGTGCAGGCTCCACTCTGAGTGGTCTACCGTTGCCCTGCTCAGAAAGTCTGCCTGTTGATTTGCTTCTCCTGATATGTGCTCAGCCTTGAGGGAGACTAGGTTGTTCTCGGCCCAGGTTCCCAGCGATTGGGCCTCGGTCATGAGGGCCCTGGACCGCGTGCCCTGTCGGTTGATGTGGGCTTTGGCTGCCACATTGTCCGTGAGAACTAGGACGTGCTGATCTGCCACTGCGTTGTGAAAGTGACGAAGGGCCAGATGTATGGCTCTGAGCTCCAACCAGTTTATGTTGTGTCTTAAATCTCCTCTGGACCATTGGCCCTGTGCCAGTTGTGAATCCAGGTGCGCTCCCCAACCGAACAGGCTGGCATCCGTAGTCAGAGTGACTCAGGCGGTTTCCTTGAATATGTGTCCCTTTACCATCGCTGGGGACAACCACCACTTGAGCGATTTCAGAACCCTTAGTGGCACCCTTACCCTTTGGTTGGAGGTGCCGGTTCCCACTTTTTGAAATGGGAGTAGGAACCACTGCAGGTCTCTGGAGTGTAGCCGTGCCCACGGCACGATTGCTATGCATGATATCATTTTGCCTAGCAAGCTGGAGAGTGTGGCCAGTGTGGTGGTCCCCTTCCCTCGAATTTGCCTGACCAGGGTTCGAATGCTGTTTTGGTGTTCTCGAGAGAGGTAGACCTCGCACCTTAGTGTATCTATCACAGCTCCCAGATGAAGGAGATGGGTCGATGGGACTGTTTGACTCTTCTGGAAATTTATTGAAAACCCATGTTCCTGAAGGGCCCTTAGGGTCAGTGTTAGATCTGACTGCGCCACCTGGACTGATGAGGACTGGATGAGAATGTCGTCCAGATAATATTGGATGCGCACCGGAATTGTCCGCAGGTGTGCGGCGAGAGTCGCCAGAACCTTTGTAAATACTCTGGGGGCCGAAGAAAGACCAAAGGGAAGGGCTCTGAATTGAAAATGCTAGCCTGCAAGGCAGAACCTGAGAAACCTTTGGTGTTCTGGAAGGATGGGGATGTGAAGGTAGGCCTCCGTCAGATCTATGGACGTCAGGAAGTCTCCCTTTCTGACGCCTGCTAATATTGATTGAAGAGTCTGCATTTTGAACCTCCTGTATGCCAGATGGGTGTTCAGATTTTTTAGGTCTAGAATTGCTCTCCACCACCACCACCCGAACTCTTTGGGACTAAAAATAATATGGAGTAGAACCCGTCCCTGTTGCCCCTTCTGCACCGGTTCTATCGCCTGGATGCCCAGGAGGTGCTGGATGGCCTCCCTGAGGAATTTCATTTTGGTCGGATCCTTTGGCAATGGGCAAGGGAGGAAACTGTTTGGGGGTTTGGAGATGGATTCCAGTGAGAGGCTGAATCTGACAGTATTTAGGACCCAAAGGTCCGTGGTGGTGGCCTGCCATTTGTGTGCGAAGAGAGCCAGCCTGCCACCAATGGGAGAGCCCTCCCCGCCATCACTTGGATTTGCGAAAAGGACAACCCCCCGCTCCACAAAAGGGCTGCTTCGACTGGAATTGTTGTCTAAATCTGTTCCTGTTGCCCGTTCTATCGCTCTGTCGGTCTGACCTGGGCTGATAGGGACGGGAGAAAGAGTTTTGTTCTGGGCCTGCCTCAGATCGAAAGGACAGCCTGCGAGGGAAGGAAGAGACTCTCCTCTCTGTTCTTTTGGACTGGTGGACCAACACCTTGCGTTTATCCTTGTTTTCTACCAGATAAGGGTTAAGAGCCTCACCAAAAAGCTTGCCGCCCTTGTCAACCGCCACTTTGCCTTGATGTCGGCTCGCCATTGCTTGAGCCACAACAGTCTACGAGCAGCAGCGTTTTGTGCAATTGCCCTTGCAGAATAGTTTGCCGCGTGCAAGGAGGAATCTGCCAGAAATTCCGTTGCCGCCAGTAACCTTAAGTCCTGGTGGGTTCTCTCCTCGTCCCAGGAAATTCTCGCCTGGAGTTGGCGGAGCCAAAGTAACGTAGTCCTAGCAAAAAAGGAATTAGAAATAGATGCCTTGATCGCCCACGCTGAGACCTGGTGTGCCCTGCGGAAGGTAATATCTGCCTTCTTACCCTCAGACTTCAGGACCTCAGCTGCGTCTCCGGCTACCATGGATGGGGAAAAAAGCGCGGCTACAGGCTCGTCTACCTTCGGGACCTCTATTACCTCCGCTAGGCTAGGGTTTATATTGAACAGCTTCTTGTCTGTTCCCCCCATCGGAGGAAAGGATCCCGGTGTCCCCATATTATTCTGGATTGAATCAAAAAAGAGAGAAAGACAGGGAATAAATTGTTGTGTGTAGGTGGGTTGAGAAAACACCTCGTTTGTGACCTGACTAGTTGAAGGTCCCTCCTGAGGGATCAAGGGCCTTTCAAACTTGGCAGTGCTGCTGGCCTTGTGAAGTAAGGATTTGAACACAGTGGGGTTAAATAGACCATGAATGGTGGAGGGTCTGGGGATATGCCATCATCCTCTGACAGACCCTGATCTGACTGCTCACAGTCCTCTGCAGGAGACTTCCTGCCTCTGGAAGATCGAGAAGGAGAGATTGATTCCTGGTACACAGAGGCCTCCTCTTGCGAGAGGAGGGAACGGCCTCTTGAAACCATGGACCCGGTCCTGGAACAATGGTGTCTTGAAGAGGCCATGGCCTGAGCGACGGCCTGAGATATCAGAGATTGTAAATGTTCCAATGACAATGCTTCTTGGAAACCTGTCATCGTCCCCGGACCTTCGGGCCCTTCACAAAGGGGGGGATTCAATTGCCTGTACTGTGTCAGCCTCTGTTTCCAGAGGTTCCTGACCAGGCTTCCTCGGGCCAAATATTTCCTCCTCTTTTTAATTAGGTGGGTCTAGGCCGTCCTCTGCTGTGGCTTGCCTCTTTTCAGCCCTAGAAAAGGGGCGTTGGTCTTACCTGAACGCCATTTCTCAGCATGATGATGGATAATCCACTTGATTGGGTTTCCTGAAGTCCCTTGTACCCAATAAGACTAAGTCTGAGATAGCCACGCCTCCTGCCTGGCCGCACATGCCCAGTTCCGATGGAGGCGAAGCAACAGACAAAGTCAGGCGTGTTGTTCTCCAGACCTCTATCACCGTGCCCATGAACCCATGAAAGAAAAAGGGGTGGGGGTGGATTATCCATCATCATGCTGAGAAAAGACGTTCAGGTAAGACCAACGCCCCTTCTCCAGCATGAGGGATGGATAATCCACTTGATTGGGACATACCAAAGCTCGCCTGTCCCTAGGGAGGGTTAACAGACGGGGCACGTGATGGAGGAGATGAAACTACCCGCTGCAATACACGACGGCCAAAGGCAGCATCAGCAGAAGCAAAACTATCTATTTTATAATGACGGA
>NW_015387888.1:72052-74975 GCF_001527695.2 Protobothrops mucrosquamatus | reverse complement strand
AGAATTTTGCGGATGACCGCTGGAAGAATAGGAAGCGGAGGAAAAGCGTAAAGAAGGCCCCGGGGCCACGGGATGCGTAAGACATCCACTCCCTCCGCCCCTGGAGACTGAAAGCGGGAGAAAAACCTTGGAAGTTGGGAGTTCTTTTCCGAGGCGAACAAGTCGAGGACTGGGTGTCCCACTCTGTGAGATATGGCTAGGAACAGGCCTGGATCCAGACGCCATTCTGAATGATCCACCGTCGCTCTGCTGAGAGCGTCTGCCTGTTGGTTGATCTCCCCCGAAATGTGATCCGCCCTTATCGATAACAGATTGGCTTCTGCCCAAGAACAGAGCAGCGTGGCCTCTGTCATCAGAGCGCTTGATCGGGTGCCCCCTTGGCGGTTCACGTGCGCCTTGGCCGCAATGTTGTCCGTGAGGACAAGTATGTGTTGGCCTCTCATCTTGTGCTTGAAGTGACGCAACGCCAGATGAATAGCCCGGAGCACCAGCCAATTTATGTTGTGTGTCAGATCCTCCTTTGACCATCTCCCCTGGGCCATCTGAGACTGGAGGTGAGCCCCCCAGCCAAAGAGACTGGCGTCCGTGGTGAGTACTATCCGTGACTGTTCTCTGAATTTCGAGCCTTTGTTGATTGCTCGAGAACGCCACCACAGGAGAGAACGTGCTACTAGGGGAGTCAACCGCCCCAGTCTGCTGGAGGATGTTAACTTCTTCCTCTGAAAGGGGAGGAGGAACCATTGCAGGGCTCTCGAATGAAGTCTGGACCAGGGCACGATGGCGATGCAAGATATCATCTTGCCTAAGAGCTGGGAAAGGGTGAGGAGTGAGACTGACCTGGTGCGTTGTACCAGTTGGACAAGAGCCCTGAGGCTGACTATGCGATCCGGCGAAAGATAGACCATGCATTGGGTCGTATCTATTACTGCTCCAAGATGAAGAAGCCGTGTGGATGGAACCAATTGACTTTTGGGGAAATTCACTAAGAATCCATGATCCTGTAGTACCTCTATAGCGCGAGTTACCTCTGATTGTGCCGCCTGGACCGACCTTGATTGTATGAGAATGTCGTCCAGATAACACTGGATCCGTATGGACTCCAGTCTGAGGTGAGCTGCCAGGACCGATAGGATCTTTGTGAATACCCTCGGGGCGGATGAAAGGCCAAACGGAAGTGCCCTGTATTGATAATGATAAGATCCGTAACAGAATCTGAGAAATCTGCGATGTGATTGAAAAATTGGAATGTGAAGATACGCCTCCTTGAGGTCTATGGACGTAAGGAGGTCATTCTTCCTTATGCTGGCCAGAATAGATTGGAGTGTTTGCATTTTGAACTTTTTGTATATTAGATAAGAATTTAGGCGTTTTAGGTCCAGAATGGCCCTCCATCCTCCTGAAGCTTTTGGAACTATGAATAGCATTGAATAAAATCCTCTTCCCCGTTGATCGGGGGGGACCGGTTCTATTGCCTGTATTATGAGAAGGTGGGTAATGGCTTCCTTCATAAGAGCCCGTTTTGACGGGTTTGAAGGGGTTGGGCAGGAGATGAAGCGGTTTGCCGGTTTTGCGAAAAATTCTAAGGTGAGACCCTGATGAACTGTAGACAAAACCCAGGTGTCTGTAGTAGTGCCCTCCCATGTTCGAGAGAACAGGGAGAGGTGACCTCCTATGGGGGGACCTTCCCCAGAGTCACTTATTCCTCCGATAGGGACAGCCCACCACACCTCGAAAGGGCCGCTTAGGCTGCTGTTGAGATTGCCTGGGTTTGGTCCCAAAGCGTTCCGCCTGTCGGTCCGATTTTGGGGTAAAAGGGCGTGCTGGTTGAGACCAAGTAGAGCCCTGGTTGTTGCCCCTGAATCCCTGTCGTCGATAAAAGGGGGTAGGCTTTCTATCTGATCTCCTGCCTTGATGAGCCAATACCTTCTTTTTGTCCTTATTCTCTACCAGGGCGTCTCCAAATAGTTTTCCACCAGAGTAAGGAGCGGTGGACAAACGACTCTTAGATTTTAAATCTGCCTTCCATTGCTTCAGCCAAAGTAAGCGCCTGGTCGAAATATTGGCTGCTATTGCTCTGGCTGAAAAACTGGCAGCGTGCAGCGTAGCATCTGCTGTGTACTCAATCGCCGCTAACACTTTCCCCAATGTTTGATGTGCACGAACCTGATCTTGAGGAATTAAATTTTGAAGCTCCTGGAGCCAAGTGACAGAGGAACGAGAGAAAAAGGAGGCAGAAGTGGAAGCCTTTATCGCCCACCCTGATGCCTGATGCGCCCTCCTGAGGGAGTACTCTGATTTTCTGTCCTCAGGTTTGAAGGCCTCCGCCATGTCCCCAGCAATCGTGGTATTGGAAAAGATGGGAGTGAGGGAAGTGTCAACAGAGGGAACCTCCAAGAGGTTGGTCAGGGATGGAGCTACGCTGAACAACTTCTTGTCAGAGGACCCAGGAGCCGGAGAGATACCCAGATTAGTCCACTGCTTTTTAACCGTATTGGTAGAAATGGGGGGACAGGGAATGTGTTTTTGAGTAATAGTATGCTCAGCGAACACAGGATTTGAAATCTGACTGGTGGAAGGGGTGGGTTCTGGTTCAGGTTCTGGCTCTATCTGGGATGAAGCTGAGGCTTTGGTCAAAATAGTTTTAAACAGGGCAGGATTAAAGAGCCCTACAAAGGGAGATGATTCCTGAGAATCATCTTCATCCTCTGATAAAACTGCTCCTCGTGATTCCTCAACATCGGAATAATATTCTCCGCTCAGGGAGGAATGTTCAGAAGGAATGGAACAGGCGTAATCTGGTGTGGGAGATTTATGCTGTGAGGGTGTAGAATGTTGAGATTTCTGTAAAGATGAAAGACATCCCAAGACCTGCGTAAGCATAGATTGTAATTGTTCTGGAGCAAGCGTCTGTGGCTGCTCAGAA
>NW_015387888.1:66054-71751 GCF_001527695.2 Protobothrops mucrosquamatus | reverse complement strand
ATAGTGTTGAATGGACAGGTGACAACCAGTGAAAAACGCCCCTGAGATTCAATCAGGGAGATTGTGTCCTGAAATCTCTCAGCACAATACTGAAGATGGGTTGTATCAAGTAAAAAGAAACAGAGGACTGGAAAACCAGTATGAACTCCTTGCAATAAACCTGAATCCCTTCAGCGCAAGTCTGAGGGTGGGATAACCAGGTAGCAAAGGCTGGACGGAACCAAAGCGGCCCCCCTGCCAAGGAGAAAAACAGCCTCTATCCCTTCAGCACAAGACTGAGGGTGGGATTGATGAAGGCTGAAATATTAATCTGGTGATCAATCCAAAACAAGGATTAAGCCTGAGACCCTTCAGAACAAAGTCTGAGGGTGGGTCAACAACAAAACAGGCTAGGATCAAGGCCCAGAATATAATTAAGGCCCACTCCCAATGAGAGACCAGGTGATTGCTCTAAGAAAGGGAGTAAAGATCTATATTGCCAGAGGCAATGTCAGATAGATATGGCTGGGAACCACAGGGGGAATTAGTTCTCTTGGTTCTGTCCTCCCCAGAAAACAAGGGGGGGGGACTAAACCAGCCTCCAAAATCACCAGAATTTTAAGATGATGCAAAAAAAAAGGCGACCGCCAGTCACGTGGGGACCAATCTGCTGTCCCGCGCCGGCCCTGCAGTGCAGGCCACCATACAAGATGGCGGATGTCGGCCACGTGGAGATGCCCTGCAATGCAGGCCTCAATTTAAAATGGCGGCCACGGCCACATGGCTCAGAGATGGTGAAAGCGAAAGAGAAATGAACCTTTTTTCTTTTTTCTTTCTGCCAGGAGACTAGGGCGATTTGCTCAGTTTGGCTTTGCACAGTCACACCCCAAAAACGATCGCGCACAAATAGAGAATGCGAAAAAGGGCAACGCGATCGAGAGAAGCCTCCCCCAGAAGCTAGGGCGATCCGCGCAGCTTGGGGCTTTAGCGGCAGCTCCGCGCACCCCCAAAACGATCGCGCCTAACCAGCACCAAAACGGCAGCAGCCAGAGAGCGAGAAGCTCTCCTTGGCTGATTTTGCGATCCTCTAGCCTCCGCAGAGACCTGCCGATCAGCTGGGGCGAGCGGAGAAAAGACTCCACAACCCCCAGTTCCCGGACGCTGCAATGAAGCCTAGCAGCCTCTGGGAAGGCAGGAGTTCACTAAACTAATAAACCCCCCTCCAATCCCTTGGATAAGGGAGACGAGGGAAAATAAAGCGCAAATAAACAAACCGGAGGAAAGGATCAGGAGGTATGGGGGAAACAAACAAACAAATTGAGGATTTGAGAAAAAAGGGAGAAATATCCACCGATAGGGGAAAATAGTTAAATAAAACCTGAAGTCTGGAGAGAAGAAACAACACGCCTTGTCTGGGTAGAAGACTAAGTCGGAACTGGGCATGTGCGGCCAGGCAGGAGGCGTGGCTATCTCAGACTTAGTCTTATTGGGTACAAGGGACTTCAGGAAACCCAATCAAGTGGATTATCCATCCCTCATGCTGGAGAACTGTTTTTCCAGGGCCTGGTGTCTACGCTTGGCCTCCTTATCCGCTGCCTTAGAAGACCTTTTGCCAGAAATTGCTTTGGCCTTGATTCTGCCCTCCACCTCCTGATTAGATGATCTTGGCCTCTTGCGCCCAGGAGGGCTTATGGAGGATTCCTGTGTTGATTGGGCAGCGTTTGTGTCTGCCATTGGCAGAAAGAGATATCCCAACTCAAAAACTGGGAGAAATCTCAATAGAGGCCTTATGCAGGTATAGTTCAGGAAAACAATAAATTGACTTTGACCGGTTCCTGACTGTCCCTCCTTCAAAGAGCTATTTGATTGATTGAATAAACATTTATTTTGATTTTATTGAATTTTTTTTTTTTTGAAAAAATTTTTTTTTTTAAAGGAGGGGCTTGGCTAGAAGGAGGAAGGGGACACTGCTGCCGACTGCCCTGAGAGAAAAAAAGGGGGAGCGGTCTGCTTACTGTCCTTTCCCTGCTCTGCAAAAAAATAGACACGAGGAGAAAGAATGGCGACTGAGAGGCCTCTGGACGCTCTCCATGGCTCAGGTGTTTGTTGGAAGACTGGCAGAGCCCGGTTGTGCCCGCCTATTGGCTAGGCTCTCAGAAGAGCTGTGCGGTGAATTCAAACACTCCGCCGGCTGGCGGAGCTTCGATAAAATTAACCGGGTGATTCCTACACTCTCCGCAGCACAGCTGATCTCCGGGGAAAACCCCTTTGAGCCATATCAATGTTCACGGCCCAGCTGATCACCGGGAAAAGCCCTATGAGGCGTCTCACTCTCCGCGGCTCAGCTGGGCTCGGAAATGCCCGCGGAAGATCTATCAGCTCTCTGCGGCTCAAAAACTGTCGGAAAAGCCGCAGAGATCTAACAGTCCCCCGTGGATCAGCCGGCTACGGAGAAAACCAAATGCTGAAAAAAAATAAAGGAAAACCCCAAGGAAGATCTGCTGCTCCCTTGAAAAGGAACTCTAGGAGCAAGAGAGGTGCTGGGGGGGGGGGGAATCTGAGGCTAAACAAAGGCCTTTCCCACACCCTGGAGCTTGCTGGGTGGTCAACTAAAATGGCGCTCCAGCTCTTTGTTCAGTCCGATCGATCGGCTGTCCTGAGAGCCTTGCGGTAGCGCTGCGATCGCCCGGCTAAGAGAAGAAAACGAACAGCCGTTCGTCCTTCTCCCTCTCCCTCCCTTCGACACGAAGTAACGAAAATGAAAGAAAAATACGACCTGATTCAAAGAATTGCTTCTGGAGCCAGAAATAACAGTCTGAATGGGCTGAGACTAAGTCGAGAATTAGGGAATGGAGGTCCTTGGAAGAGGCGGAGCAAAATTGACCGACTTAGTCTATGGGCAGAAGACAAGCATAACCCATTGGTGGATTCTCCACTCGTCATGCTGGAGAATTGAGTAGAAAAGCAGCAATATCCTAGGGCAGAAAATTAGCAAAAGTCCTATGGCCAAAAGTCCAAAGTTTGTGAATAATTTCAAGGTATCCAGTTTTCCCAATTTTTACACTAAATCGAAAAATATAGGGCAAACTGTAAAAACATTTTCAACTCTTTTAATGACTGTTTCATGTTTATTGTTGTATAGCTTTTTGTTATATTATTATTGTTGTTCACTTCTTGTGAGATGTATAAATTTGATAAAATAAATAAAAAATTGCAACTTTAGTTTTAAGCTCCCAGTTAGGGAGAGTATATACAGTATGATCATCCAAGAATCTCCTGAATTCGTTTAGTCACTAAGTTGTGTCTAACTCTTCGTGTCCCCATGGACCATAGCATGCCAGGCTGCCCTGTCCTCCACTATCTCCCGGAGTTTGCCAATATTCATCTTCATTGCTTCAATGACACTATCTAATCACCTCATCCTCTGCCGAACCCTTCTCCTTTTGCCTTCAATCTTTCCCAACATCAAAGTATTTTCCAACGAGTCCCCTCTTCTCCATTGGTAGCCAAAGTATTAGAGTTTCAGCTTTAGTATCTGTCCTTCCAGAGGACAGTCAGGACAGTTAAAGAAAGAATGCAAAAGAAGGGACAGGATGAGATGTGAGCAAAAATTAAAATAATGTTTATTTTAAATAATTAAATTGAATTGTTAAATTGTCCCACGGCAAGTTGGCCCATGGCAAATTGGTCGTGCTGAGTTGTCCTGCAGCGAGTTGGCTGTGGTGAGTTGGCTGTGGTGAGCTAGCCATGGCAAGTTGGCTGCGACAAGTTGGAAATGCAGGGTGTACAATGACACCATGCTACCCTTTAGTCAATTCCTTTAGGATTAACTGATTTAATCTCCTGAATGGATAGGGTTAAAGGCTAGTCTACTTTGAACCAAAAGTTATTACATCCTCTTCAGACTACAGTTGCTGATTTCAGCAGAAGGCTTCTCGCCCTTTGCCACACAAAACCATAGTTCAATATACCTTCTATCAACTGGATTTAGTCAACAAGAGATAGCAAAAGGTGAACAAAAGATAAATCAGTCTTGCAGAAAACATCAGTTATTTACAAAATGAAGCATAGCAAATTTCCAAGTCTGAGACAAAATTATTTGTATGAAAAAGGAGTATATAAAGACTGGATCCTATCTTGGAATCTTGTATTTTGGAATCAGTTTTTATTGGCTTTCTACAAACAGGTAGAAACACATTCAAAATGATATGTTTTCTGTATTGATAAAGCATTAAAACATGTTTCATATAAAAATTAAGGCCTAGCTACATGTCATATTACATCAACTATTGAATATACATAATTTTGCAAAGTCCAGTTTTTTGATAGTGTACTTGCTGGTCAATCTGGAAGAATTTATACTTGGCCCAGATTTTTATCCCTACATAGAAATACAGTAGAAAAAAAAAATACTAATCAAAGAGTTTCAATGTGGCATAGTTGCAACAACAAAAATAGCTGTGAAAGGGACCTTCTTGTTAATTTGGAAGGCCAAAATCTTCTAGATTCTACAGAACATTATCTTTTTGCTGTTCTGCTGATACTTCCACAATAAATATTTCAATACAGTATATGCTAAAATCTACCTAATTGGAATGGAAACTAATCTAGAAGTCAAAACAGGTAAAAGAGGATTTAGTCCTAATGTCACTTAAATATTTGTATGCTGCTTCCTATAAAAAACAATCTGAAATAGTTTACAATAAAATAAGCATTTGTGTGACTATTTCTAATCATGCCTTTTTGAATTTGGACATTTTCTTGATCTTCTCACCACTTCAGAAGAGAAGGAAAATTAATTATACACATTTTTCCTTCTCAACAGCTATAGAGCCAAAATACCTCTTCCTGTATTTGGGGTTTCTGAGAAACATGGCCTGAAGGAACTACGGTATGTAACACATTATGGATTGGACCAAGGAGCTTATCTCTTAATGTTAAATAAAATCCAAGGCCAGATGACAGGGGAAAATATCTTGAAAAAGTCAAACAGACCTCAGCAATACTGTATTACAGCCCATTAAACCCATAGACTGAATTTTATTACAGCTTTATCCAAATCTTATTCCTTCAGTTGTAGATATCTCCAATTATATGCTTTTGTCACAATGCATGCAAAAATCACACTTAGTTGTCTGTTTTAGAAGGTTAATTAGGATTTCAAAATAAAGTCATGCAAATTCACTAGTTTCCACACAAAAATAGTACATCTTTCAACAGTTATTCACCAAAATGAAGAAGCGCAATATATTTGTCATCTACTTTGTAAAATTTCATAAGATTGAAGAAGCTTGAAATTCCATATAAGGTCTCATCAGAAGTCTCATTTGTTGAAAGTCAAGAACTGGAATGATCACTCTAAGACATTCTGCAACTGTACAAGACTATGTTTTGGGGTTGGGAGTAGCTTAAATACTTTTTAAACTGCATTTAGTCTGAGCACATGCAAACTTTTAAAAATTTGCTTTCCTCAGAAAGTCAACTGAACGTCATGCCTCCACCATTAGACCATTTGCTACTGTAGCGCTACCTCCTCAGAGGCCGCCAATGCCCAGGCCCTCCCAGCCACATCCCCCCTTGTCCAGCCTTGCGGTAATGTTCTTTAGAGATCGATGAGATGTCTTACAACCGGAACTCATGCAGCATTGATGGGTGGCAGGCTCTTCTTGTTGAAGCAGGACTTTCAGGCACGAACTTAACCGGTCACAATGGTTGATG
>NW_015387888.1:62406-65640 GCF_001527695.2 Protobothrops mucrosquamatus | reverse complement strand
TACCCTTGATAGAAAAATAAAATAAGCTTCCAGACCTTCTCTTCTCAACTCCAACCACCCCGGCCTTCTCCTTTCCTTTCCTTTTCTATCCTTCCTCCTTCCACTCACGCCAGCCACACCCAAAGCCAACTGCAGCTGTCCCAATCTTTCCCTTCCCAGTCAAGCTCCTGTAAGCACTCTCAGGCAGTCCCCGCTACACTACAAAACTTCAGTGATGTAATCTGAAAGCCACATAAAAGGAGGATTCATAGGGAGCATGTAGTGTAGGAGTTGCTTGTTGCTCATTCTGATTTTCCTGTGGCTTTATGTGAAAAATCTCTTACTACTTGGGGGCGGAAATGTCTAATGTCTACATAACGTCAGTACATCAGAACAACCTCTGCACAATGAATTATTATATTGGGATTTTCAAAATTCACCTTCAGCTTAGAGGTAGTACTTGACAATTGAGTCTGGAATTTTGGTCATTAATTCAATTTTACAACTGCTTTTGTGATGGCTATAAAGTATTCCAATTGACATTTTTTGCCATTTTCTGTCAGGCAGCAGTCAATATGGTCACAAATATTGGTTATATGATTGCAGGATTCAGGTCAGAAATACGAATTTGTTGCCAGTCAGTGAAATGAGATCACATGACCATGGTGTGTGTAGGGGGGAACAGGTGTAACTTTGAGGGTGGATCGTAAGTAGCTCTTTTTTAATCCATTGTAACTTTGTGGTTGTTAAGCAAGGACTACCTATATTACGTACGACTGATGAGATAAAGAAACATTAGGCTGTGTCCATGTTACTTTTGGAAGAGAACTACAAGTCAAGCAAAATAGGGCAATAATAAGAAACATTTTAGTTCTGTTTGAGATTGAGAATGTTGTAGACACTCTCACTAAATATTTACTTACCAAATCACAAAATGCTGTCTAATAAACACACCCAGTCACAGAACATCCATTTCTGAATGATCACCTGGTAAGAATTATCCACCTTAGTATATGATGTGCTCCGATTATGGTAGCTTCTCTTTTTTTCCTAAACGAATTAGCACTCAGGTGAAGATACTTATTATTTTTATATTTTAAAAATTCATGCAAGATGTATGTGGGGCCCAGAGATATTTTTGTAAATAAGAATGATGCTAGAACAGTGGTGGCGAACCTATGGCACGGGTGCCAGAGGTGGCACTCAGAGCCCTCTCTGTGGGCACACGCACCATCGCCCCAGTCCTAGGCCTTCAGCTGGGTTTTATAAAAACTTTTCGCTTTAGGCCTCCGCTGCCATGTGCAAAAAAAAAAAAAAGGTTCAATCAATCAGTCAATTTCAACTTCTCGTGGGAAAAAAAAAGATCTTGCAAAGTTGGGATTGATTGCTTGAACTTTTTAGTCCCACCCAGTCTGCTGTTACCACCGCAGCCACGCCCACCCAATGGGCCACGCCCACCCAATGGGCCACACCCACCCGGCACCCGATGATACATAAGTGGGTTTTGGGTTGCAGTTTGGGCACTCAGTCTCTAAAAGGTTTGCCATCACTGTGCTAGAACTTAATGGAGTTTATAGTATTAATAGCAAAAAAAAAATCATTTAAACCAAGCCAATTTTCCATCATTACAGCTTTGCCTCATGATCCAAAGTTTTTGTTTTTTAATCTAACAGGTTCCGTGGCCTAAAAAATTGAAAATCCCTGTTCTAGAAAGTAATGTTTTGTGCTCTTTTCTAGACAATATAATCTTTTACATAATTAGGTACAGTGGTGCTTAAAAGTTTGTGAACCCTTTTGAATTTTCAGTATTTCTTCATAAATAAAGCCTAAAACTCAATCTGTTCTCCACACAAATGAACAAATAGAACGTTTTTTTTTACTTGTTTGTTTTTTGTTTTTTACTTGTTTGTTTCATTGAGTGCTCTATCCAGCTTTAGGATGTATGTGAAGAACAGGTCACAACTTCCGGTGGCGAGGCTTCGCCGAAGGAGGCTTTCTTCTTAGCCTCCTGCCCGGGACTGCGTCAAAGCTGTCAAAACAGCGTGGATCAGCTGTTTTGCGGCTCGGAACTTTCTCCCCGGGTGAAGGGGAGAAAGTGAGTTCGGTCTGGATAGGGGTTGAGTTCCCTAGTCCCCCCAGGAACGATCCTGGGGGGATGAAGGTGATGAACTCCCCCGGAGTCCGGACCTCTCTCCGCAGCTCGGAGTGTCTTCGCTCCTCGGAGCGAAGCTAGACGTCGCCGCCACTGCTGCTACTTTGTATCTGCTTGTGAGTAACTTTTAAACAGACGGAACCAGAAAGGGGATTTTTACTTTAGTTAAATTGTGACTTTAACTCAAAGATTTTATTGGGATTTTTGCTATTTGCTATAAGTGAAAGTGAGAAGAAAATGGCCGCGGAAGCGCTGCTTCTTTGTAACAAAAGGAAAACTTTCACTCTTCTTCCGGTTGTAGAATGATACATTTTAAAGGATTTTAAAGACTTTTTTTTAAGTCAAGCTTTTTTTTGAGTTTATGCCTGTTGTTGTGAGTTTTAAAATTTGGCAGGATGGCTTCAAAACGTACTGGAGTTTCTGTATTGCCTAAAACAGCTATTTCCTCTCCAGTCGTGCAAATTCCACAACAAAAACCTAGATCTCCCCCACCGTCACCTCCTCCTTCCATTACACTTAAAGATTTACAAGAGGCTTTAGCTAAGTCCTCATTGCAGACTGTGAAACAAACAGAAGAACTTCTGGATAAGAAAAATCAGGGACTTTGTGAAAATATATCACACATCTTTCAAGGACTAGCAGTTCATGTTGATCGTATAGAGGGACGGGTGGATGAGCTAGTGGAGAAAATGGAAGGAACAGAGGACAGACTTGAGAAAGTAGAAGAAGGTGTGGAAATTCTTCAAAATGATATGGTAATGTCACAATATAGAGAAATGGAATTTGCTCTGAGGATTAGGGGTCTTAAGGAGGACTTACAAGAGAAACTTAAGGAAGAAATTGTTACAACTTTGGCCCTGGTTTTGGATTGCAACCCAGAGGTGATCTGTGGAGAAATAGAAAATTTTTTTAGAGTAAACTCCTGGGTTGCACGTCAGAGAAACATACCTAGAGATGTGGTTGTTTACTTTACCACAAGAGTACGTCGTAATGAAATTATACAGCTTTTTTATCAGCAGAGATTTCAAATTGCTGCACAAGATATTATACTTTTAAAAGAAATACCTTCTAAGATTTTAAGAAGAAGAAAGGATTTTACTTTT